>NC_071091.1:97185077-97485077 GCF_027358695.1 Spea bombifrons | reverse complement strand
GAGCTTGTACATCTCCTACTACGGAAAGTCGTTGAAACTATAATTATGTTGTTTCTGCTTCATTAAAAACTCTATAATATACGATCAACTGGGATAATGCAACAATCCCAAAATTCCAGTCTTGCTGAAGCAGATAGGAGCGCGGACTAACTCATAAGTAGCTGTTTCCTGTTTTAATATTTAATGATTTTTAAATCTCTTTTTTTTTCACACGCCTTTAATATGAATTATATCTTCATATAAGAAGGGAAAAGACGATTCTTCATAAGAATTGCTCATTTGATACATCACGACCATTTGTGTGTGGAATGCATACATTTGGAGAAGTGCAAGCCACAAATTTTAGAGCCATCATCGTACATTGAACCTGTTTCGGCGTGCATTGTTGAGGTCTACCTCAGTCCACTTTATCCAGACCAGAAGGTCTACTGAAACTCTACCACATTGCTACGAAGTGTTCCTTAACTACATCTTGCTATGGTCTGAATTAGCTGGTAGTGTACCTGGACACAGCCCCGAGGAAGCCTGGAATGCCCTTCTCCAGTTACATAATGGACTTTTTGTGTACTGCTAATGTCTAGAGCCCAAAGTACACAACTTGAGTTGAGGTTCCATGCGATACTACCATGCGGGGTCTTAGACACATTTACCTCAAAATGTCCTAGTAATGTTCGGCCTACTTTAGTGTTTCACATTCAACTTTATCTTTGTTCCCCCAAGAGCATACATTTGATTTTTTTTCTTTTTAGATCAATTTTGTCTAGTTGTGTATTTTTTGTACTGGGAACAAGCAGAGGACACAAAATCAGAGTCAAATAGTACATTTCATTTGCTCTTTCGCTTTGACCTAGGTCTTTAGGAGAACCCAAGAACAAACTCAGATACGCTCCACAGACAATACTGCTGTTTTGAGGTGTACTGTTTAGGAATCATTTCCGCAGTGTAATACTTGCAAGGCTTGCCGGATAAACAAGGAAATACAGAATTCAGCGGAAGAAAGGAACAGATGGTCCATCTAGTCTGTTCATCTCTTTCATAAAAAATTAATTTTTAATTTTATTAACAAAACGGTCATATCCTGAACTTCACGGTAATGACATAACCATGCCCTCTCTTTGTAATGCCACACTAAAGACAAAATAAACTACTGGTGACCACGATGTCGGATGTTGATGCTTATACTGTGTTCCATTTCCGAATACATATTCATAAATTTTTTTATTAACAAATCTTCTAGATTTTTTTAACCCTTAGTATCAGTTGGAGAACAACTTCACACTTCCTCACTAACAATGAATGCATATTAAAGTACATAGTAGGTACTTTAATATCCACTCTTTAACTGTAACAAGAAAAGGAAATAAAAAACAAACACTTACCTTGCAGCCCCAGAGCAGGCAAGTGCTTCCATTAAAATCAATAGGAACACTTTCTGCTCATGCGCATGGGGATCTGGTTAGACCCCGCCGAGAAATCTCTTAAGTGAGCGATAGCTGGATAGAACGCAGCTCTCCAAATGCATATAGGAGATTCTGATGAATCCCTCTATGTATCTGGATGCAGAAAACTAAAGCATAAAGTGACACTCAGCTATGAAATGGCCCAATCCACATGCCTCAAATTATGCGGGAGAAACAATTAAGAACCATGTTTATTTTAGTCAATAAAACAGTAAGTCGTTACCTTAGTTCAATGGAGTACACGTCTTCTAGAACAATGGCGGGAATATACAAAATCATTGGCATCCTACCTGTTTGGCTGAGCTGTGAGGTACTTCGACTTTTTCCTGACAAGCCTACGATGGCCACCATTTTGGCTCCGATGCTAGATCGCCTCTTCTTGCCACTTGCACCCACCGTGCCCACCGCTGTGTCAGACTGGCTGCCATCATTCTTCTCCAACGTATACATATCCCCTCCGATGCTGGTGCTCTTTGTCATGTTCTTCCCAGAGACACCCATCTGTCTGCTTTGCATTCGGGATGTAAAGACACTGTCAGCCAACAGCCAGATAATGAATGCACATACAAAATGGGGAAGAAAAGGGAAAACAGAAAAGCAAAGGTTTTAGTTGGAAAGTGTGGGAAATATAGGGAAGAAAGCATCTAGTGTGATTAAAATAGTTCTATATTTAACCCACCATCATGAAATATGATTTATTTACCTTTCAGTTTTAGTTTATTTTGAAGGTCAATAAAATGCTTGAATTAAATTATTCAGACTGATGGTTTAGTAAACTCTCTTGCCAGCTATAAATCTCTGTGAAAAAGTTCTACAAAAGCACTGATGAGCTGTAGATGTAGGGTGTTACGGGTTAAAGAGACACTTAATAAACACAGAGCACTATATAGTATAAGCAAAACAGAGGATTTTCTGAAACACTACTGTACATTTTACTGAATAAATGGACAAAGCAAACTTTTTCATGGCGTTGTCCATTTGAGTGTAATGAAGAGTACACAACGTCCAGTGATCCACTTGTGTAGATCACATTATTCATCAATATCCATACCTAGGAACTGTCTGGGTTTGACCTGGAGTCTCTGGCTCTCCCTGCCCACTTTCCCCTGACACACCCACATTCCCTCCCTCAAAAGTGACTCTTGGGGGCTAACCCCACCCCAACACAAAACTACTCCACCAGAAGAGGGAGAGCTCTGGGAAGTTTTATTTTAATATGTATTTTTAAGCATTTTGTTATTATTTGCTCAATTTTACCACGTTTGGCCCCAAGAAGTTTTCCGGCTCCAAAGTAACTTTTGTAAATTATACTGCCCAAATTACAGAAGTTACTTGAGATTTCCTGTGATACTGCCATTCAAAATATTCTAGTACCACTCATTTTTCTAGATCAGTTTTGCCTAAAGGTTCCCTTTTTTGTACTGGCGATGTTCTGTCAAGCAGGGGACAGTCCCTAAAGTATTTTTCTAGTATTTCTGTATTTTAGTAATAGCTAAATAAATAAATAAAAAGAACATTATAGTGTGCGTTCTAGAGCAGAACACTCGATAGATGAGTGCATGGTAAACATCTACCTCTTCTTGGCCTTTGTAAAATCCCATGGATGTTTCCATTTCAAACCATTCATACTAGACAGACTACTCCTCATGAATACAAGGCAGACCTAGGACCTCTATGGGACTTCCCGAGGGACGTGATACAATCTTTATTAACCGGATGCTAAAAAGAAAGCAGTGTCACAGCGAGAAGCTGAGAACTCGCCTTACACTCCGGTCTTACAGAGGTTTCCAAACTGGAAACGCCATATACATTATCGGGGCGATTGTCTTGCGGTGTAAAAATAGTTTGGCGTACAAACACAGAGAACATGTGTGATATCATGCTTCATTATTTTTTGCTTAAAAAATGTCTTGTTTCAAAATATAATTTTAACATAGACCTTAAAAAAAACTTAAGAATAACTTGAAATAAATATAACTACTAAGGAGGAGTCCTGCACCAGTTGAGATACAAAATGGAAATATATGTAAATTCGTAGCAGTAAATAAGATGTTTTAAGAACAGTCCCAGTGTCCATTGACATCAATATATTTTTCAAAACTATCTTAAAGTTTTTTTTTTGTTTTTTTTTAAATTAAAAACTGCCTAAAAGCTTTTTTTTAAAAAAAATATGTGTAATAGTGGCTGGGTATAGAACCTGACGCAGCTCTATAATAAGCAGATTATTTGAATGACTTTAGGAATATTATATGTGCAAAACTTGCAATAACAAAAAAATGTTACCGCGGGCTGGAGAATTTATCTTTGAATGTTAAGGCTACAGATTAAAGGCGACTTTACTTCCCACATATCAAAGACTGGCTCAAAATCATCCTTTAGGGGAAAAAACTACTTTAGTATAAAATCTGTCCTGCGTTCCAGGGAAAGTATATTGTTCTGCATACCAATAAAGAAGCAGGGTATTCTATGTTACAGTACAGGTCGGACAGGGTAGTAGACCTCTAATTAACGCAAAGGTTACGCAAGATGTTTGGAATAACCTGAAAATCATTTTTGGTCCATAATCAGGCAAAACTGGGGCTGAAAAACGTAAAGTCAAGAGCTTAAAATGGATTTTGAATTCAGATTTTTGTTTGCACCCTGCTGCAACTTTACCTGTAAGAAGAAGCAAATATTTATAATTTGTGATCTGAAATCCCACTTTAATCAGTCTGATCCATGGGGATGTAAAATACTGTAGTGTAATAAGTACTATAATAAAAATGTGATTTATTTTATATGCCCTGCTGGCCATGGTTAAATAGTTTGTGCTGCAAAAACCCATATCCTTCCTGACCTAACACAATGAGAAAAGGGGCTGTTTATAAGATGTTTCTATGGCAACTGCATCCAAAATTTTGAATATATCACAACATATTGTAGTTTTCTCTCCATCTATGCCCAAGAATCCTGCTTTGACTTAACGTCCCCATCCAGAGGAGTAACGAGGGTTGAGTATAAGAGTCAGGGGTCAACCAAATGGCAGACAACGATGGCAGATGAGAAGAGAGAGCTTGATGCATCCTTAGAATTGCAAAGGAGCGTGTGCGGCCGTACTCTTCATGTACCCTGGTAAAGAATCTCATAGTTACACTAAATATTAGTCATTTTGAGAGCACAGCATCGACCAGTAATGTACGGTTGGTCCTGGCCAATGCCAAATCCAAACAAACTGACGAGCTGTAACACCCAAGTGCTTTGAAGACAGCTCCTACTGACTTTCCTCAGTCCTCAAACCAATATGTAACAAAATATGTAATCCTTCCGTATTCAAAATATACAATTTACGTCTACACTGTACATCCACTGGGCATTTAACTACAAAACAACATTTATAAGATGATCCAATAAAAAACATGGGAGCTATTGTGCACAGCTTATAAAACGTACCGTTCAAAGGAAGATACAGTAAGATCAGACGTTGCACTCATTACACTCATCTGGGAAATTCCGGACTATTGTAACGGTAATACGTACAAGGAAAGGAACATTATGATTCCTGCTCGAGCCATTGAGTGCTGCAGAGTAGATACAACCCTCACCTGCTACATGAATAGCAAGCGTTCAGAGTGCCTGGGGTTAGCCCGGGAACGTAACGATCCTGCTAGAACTGCACATTGTGAGGGTTCTGCCAACTTGGAACAACAGGAATCGCGACATGACATATTGGCCACATTAATACTGCTCATGCCAACACATCAGGATTGGAAGGGAAGCTAGATCGTTACCGACGTAGCCAATGTGTTATTAAAAGACACTCACATTATTATTACTGATTTATTTAGTGTAATTATATTCCGCAACATCCCACGACGGGACACATTTGTATGTCATCATACAAATGATACAATGTGAAGCACCAATGTATATCAGACAGAAAAAATAAATGTATGATCAGAATTATTTATTCCTATATATATATATATACCGTATTTATATATACACACTTATTTTTTACCTCCCATGAAATACTAGACTGATGTGTCCTTAAACATCTAGAGGCTCAGGCAGCATTCTACCCCCCAGCAGCGGTCGGCTATCACAGTTGAAATACTAATGTATAAGTATTCATAAGTATTCATAAGTGGTTTTTGAAGCATAATCTATTGCTTTGAAGAATATGAAGAATTTCGTGTTAAAGCTACACAAACTTAAATTAACAACAACTTCTTTTTAAATAAATATGTTTATGATTCACCATTCAGTCAGTCTAGTCTCCCCGTTCTTGATGTAAAGAGTCAAACCTTAATCAGTCTTTGGTCTTGACTTCAATGATTACATTATGTCACATGCACGTTTAAATTCACACACAGCATTTCCCTCTACCACTTCTGATGGGAGGACGTTCCACCTATCCACTACCCTCTCAGTAAAGTAAAGCTTACTTATTAAGATGTAAGGAATAAGTACATAATGCGGTTATATCCATTTGCCCTACCTGAAGAATTGTATGGGTCAAAAGACAGACAAGGGGGTAAGAGGAGTATACGGCCTTTTTCAACTGATTTATTTTTTACTTAACCCCTTAAATGAGGTGCATTTCCTTTAATGGATTAAGCCATATTTTCTCTTTAACTGGTTATTTTCAAACGGCAGATAACAGTAATTATACTGTTTCCTTGTGTTAAAAAATTGCTATTACCTTGCAAAGCCAGAATAAATAAGTTAATGATTTTGCTGCAAAACAGCATCCTCTTCAGACCCATTTAATGAACTGGTCTTGTTGGAAAAAAAGGATTCTGCTGTAACTGTCACATGGAAACTCGGCTGACCTCAGGACATTTTGCGATCTGGTTTCAGAGGGGTTAATAATGATATTATTATTATTATTATTAGTTTGCTGGAAAATGATAACAATAGCAATAATTTCAGGACAACTATAAGGTAAAAAGCCACGTTTCCATGGCAACCATGCTTCGGGATAATACACTACCGTGCATCTGTCAGTTCATATAAATGAAAGGCGCTGTCAGTTTTTTTTAACTGTTTGTTAGCCATAGGGTAGAAGCAAGGCATTGCTAGGCTTAATAGTAGCGAGTAGAATCCCAAATTGGGTTTTCAGATCCATAAACAACATTCTTCATTGTAGTTACCGTTCGATCACTTGGAATAGTTTCAGGGTGCCTGAGTAGAGTCCAAAGGGATTTCAAATATTAAAAAAAGATAAATCTAAGCCTAGACGTGAGCTTTTTTACTGCTGGTGACCTTATACTCGGGTTGATAAATGTCCCCCCCCCCTACTAATTCCCATGAAAGCAGCATCCTTTTCTGCTACGGCCAAAATGTAATGTTATTTGATTTAAACATATTCCTATCACAGTATGTAGTTATGGATTATGTATCTAATTATGTATTTCCATCAATAGATCAAAGGGTTAACAATTAAATACATTGTACATTGTCTTCCTTTGCGTTTTGGCAAGTTGACACAACGTCCGACATACTTTGGATGTCAATGGTGTCTTAGAAGAGAGTCAGTAAAGTAGGCCAAGTAAGAACCCGTCCCCTAAACCTGCTCAGTAAGTCGTATGTCTGATATATATATATTATATATATTATATATATTCCAAAAGGTAATATTAGGCCACGGATTTATGGCGTTCGCACATAACCTGATCCGGCATGCGCTGCGCTACGTGGGCGGCTTCACTAATTAACACGCTTCGCACAATCTCTGTTTCGGAAACAATTTGTGCCGTTATGAAAACTTGAACCATTTCAGCGCCAGAGAGCTTTGCAGAGGAATGTATCATAGAGCTCACTGGCATTTAGTAGGTTAAAATACCTATCTAGCAGCAGAAACGTTGTTTCCCTGTAGGAACGCCAGGTTCATGTTCATACAGACGGAAACTGGGACACGTGTCCACGCAAATAACACAGTCAAGGTGTGTTTTAAGCCACGGCAGAGAACTGGGTCAGGGTTTGTCAGGGGAGTAAAACCGGCGGGACGTTCTTCTTATACGGATGATTTTTCTCAGCAGCTTTAATGCAAGGCAAATATTTTATTAAACATAGCAAATGTGTCTAATTTCCTACTGGGGAGGACTTAAACAGTAAAAAAAAAATCAGCAATATTGAATAAACAAATGAATAATAACAACAACAACAAACGGGGAAGGTAATACAGACAAAATGTGATGATCTACCATGATTAACCCCTTAACTGCTGTCCTATGTCTTGCTCTAGATACTTTGTAGGATGGGTGACGGGTGTTGTGCGTTAGCCAAGGAGGAGACACGATTTAGTGGATCAACTTGCAGCAATCTGTGCTGCCAAAAGCTAGGAAGTGTTATAGACAACCTCTTGCTCTATATCCGCAGGGGATGTCAAGCACCGCCACGTTAAACCAGCTAATATCTTGCTAAGCTTAATCCTAAATACAGATAAATGTTTTGTGTTTTTTTTCTTAAAATTAAAAAATACAGAATCTTTATTTTAAAACTTCCTACAGCGATGCCTCTTAATAATACGATACCAGTAGTGATACTTTATATTACTCAGTGCTGCAGAATAGGGGGCACTATATAAATCAATAAATAATAATATAATATTAATATTATTAATAATAATTGTATATACACTTCCCTTATATTCATCTGTTATACTGCGGATTGCTTTCTTTTACCGGGCAAGCACTGTCCCCTACTGCCTAGTATAGTCTAAAAAGCTTCATAATATTTCAAGCACAAAAACCATTTCGCTGAGAAAAAGTATAATAAATCCCCTGCTCTGTGTGAAACACAAAAGTCAAAGAAGGTATTCTTTAGAGGGACGCTCCAGCCACCATACACTTCAATGCATTTCATAGCTACATGGTCCCTTCAAGCTTTGATGTTTTCCGCTTGTAAAGGCATACATGGATACTTCGCCCTTGCACATTTGCCCCTTTCCCTGAGCGCCAGCTATCTTCCATGCGGGAGGTGCATTTGGCCCCTAAAGTGCCACTGAACTGTAAAAGTAACGCTGGATTCTTTTAGATAGCAGCTTAGATAGTCGCTTATAATCTAGAAGTAAGAAACTACTTTCTCAGAGTGACCAACATTGACTGCTTGGAGGGACTGAGATGGTTCCCCAAAACTGGCAGTGGGGAACTAACTAAATCCCCTCTACCAAGCAGCGAGACCATCACTTGCTCCATATCCAGTCTCTGGTCTCAATGTCAGTCTGCAGCCCATAAAGTTGTCAGCTGGACAGCTGCAGAAAACAAGGCGTCTCTCGGTAGATAACGTTCTTAATCGGAGAAGCCAAAATTAGGTTAAAAGTTTAGTGGCTTTTAAAAGCCTTAAATAGTTTTTCAATGCATAAATCTGCAATACAATGCGCAAACATTATATATTAGTTTGAGTTTCTTTTTTATGGTTTATTACTAGTTAAGAGGTAATTAAGCATTAACTACGCTATATAGATTTTACCTCATTTAGATCATTTAAAGCAAAATATCGATAGCTTCTGAATTTTAATTTAACTTCAGGCATAAAGCAGGTTCTAAGGATAAATATAATTAAAGATGTTAATCTGGATCAGGGACTGTCCACTGACAACAAGTTTATGCTCAATACTCAGCAAGACATTTGAATTTTGTAATGCCACGCAGTGTATATGAGATTAAAATGCCCAGGACACACCATTATCGCACACAATGCACTCCAGGCTTACTTAGTAACATTAAAACGTATCAAGGAAATCAAAACCCCATTAAGAGACAGTGATAGATGTACAATGGTAAGCGTATGTGAATTCGAAATAATACGAAATGGATCAGAAATCCAGTGCAGACAGGGTTAATGGAAATGGCTGATTTTTACTGGAATATCTTCATAGGCGTACAGAGGCCCTTTATCACTCCCATCACTCCTGTTCGCTCCCATCACGCTGTTTTCACTAATCCACGTTTGAGTTTAAAAGGCTAACGGATCGTGAGAAAAATCCTTTTGCAATTATGTTACAGATAGAAATGACCTTGTTTTCTATGTAAACAGCTAAGTGACCCCAAACTTTTGAACGATAGCGTATGTCTGAGACTATAGACTTCCCCGGGTAAAGCCTCAGCAGGAAATATCTTTTGCTCAATGTAGGACACATTAAAAATGAAGCATGATTCACTGTCAGAGGAGCTGGAGTTCATCTTGTTATTTGCAAAAATCAGGTCATGGTGAATCTTGTCACATTTAGAGTTTCATTTACCAGCATATTTTCCCAGAGACATTAATCATGTCCAGCGTTTCTCCTGTGACCTCTGTACAATTCTCATGTACGATGAACAGGTTCCGTAAATGCCTTGGAAACTAGATTGGGTAGCACAGTGTATAGGGGAGAGGTTTTCACCTATACAAATTGCCAGCATGTCATAATTTCATGGCAGGTGGAATTTAAATGTACCAACTACCTGCTGTAGTGTAGAGTCACATGAAGAAGTATAGGATTCATTGACTACTAGAGACCTCTATGTATCCGCACACCTACAGCAACGCACAACAAGGGAACAGAGGGACATAATAAAGTGATAGTAACAGCATCATTAAATTAGCCACCGCGCGATAAAATGAATATAATCAGCAATATTACTCCTTTTATTATAATTATAGTATTGATATAGTAATGATCCCGCATATTATTTCCCTACAGCTACAGGTGGGCATGGTTCCCAAAAGTTTCACATTCACAAAGCAAAACATTTTTTTAATGGACTTATTGTGTTCCAGACTAGTTCAGGTACAAAAAGTAGGACCCTCACAGGCTTTCTGGATCTATGTTCAATCAGATAGTATTTCCATTGAGTGATGTTTGTATGATTGTTTAAAATGTGGAGAAGGGGGATCATAGTCACAGTGCTGTACTAATTGGGCTAACATGTTGTGATGCAATGTTACTATCCCTTTAAGGGAAAAAGGCAGGATATGGGCCGGTTAAAGATAAAAACTACAAAAAACAGATACATTTGACTATGAACACATATTTTACCTGATGTCATTTTCTGATAACCTTCTTGTGAGACTTTCCTTTTGACCTTGTTCCTGTTCTGATTTCTGTGTCTCTCGCTCATCATGCACACCCTGTTCCTCTACAGACTCGTTCCTTTCTCCCTTGGCGCAGTTCTCACTTATTATTTGCACCTCTGCACCCTTCTCACTCTCTCCTTCCTGTCTCACTTCCTCCTCATCTTCTTCGGGCAGCCCCATGTCCTTGTGATTCTCCCCTCCGTGACCCTCCTCTTTACCCTCTCCCCTACCCACTATTTCTTTAAATCTTCTAACAAGTCACAAAAACAGGGCGGCATGCAAACAGAAAGAAATGAAAAAGAATTAGCCACAGAGAGCAGAAAATACACACGCAGATGAAAGGAAATAGAAGGGGCAAGGAATAGATCTGGAAACACTGTAGCCTATAATTCAGAAAATAGGCAGGTAAACCGTTCCTGTAATATTATACACCCGTTGGCTTTTGCTTGACTGACATATTCATATTGCCATACAAGCCAACAATCTCATTTTTTTTTGGTCAATTTTTATTTTTATTTTTTTTCTGTCCACATGACATACCTGCCAACAGTCCCGGGGCAGTCCCATTCTCCCATCAAACGCAGGTCTGTCCCAGCATAAAAATACTGCTTTACACTGTGCAAAGGCAACATTGCACTTTAACTGTGTATGTCGAAGACACGCACAGCCTAAACGCTTGTAAGTGAACTCCAAACTACCCAGTATCTGTACTAGGTAGCTTAGAGCTCAACGACGCAGGGTCATGTGAGGCCACGTCCATTTGTCCCTGGATCCATTAAGGAAATGTTGGTGAGTATGGCATTATATGAGTATGATCATAAATATAGTAACCAAACAGACAAAATACTCTCAAATGAGCATTTGTTTCCCATATATCAGAATTGTGGCCCATGGGCCATTATCTGGTCCTAATTTACCCTCTCGCTCAGATTTTTACAATACAGTCAAAGGTTTTATTTAAGCAACATTAATTGCCCCTAAACTATTACTAATATTTTCTAAACCAATGCAGCAGGGTTTGAACTCTTCCCATATAATATGAGTAATATAATATAAATATTATGAGAATATTGCGAATTGTATTATTTATAATATGAAGAAAACAAACTAAATTCTGTTTACATTCTTTCTTGAAAGTTGAATGAAATTTAAAATATTTAATTCTGGTGAATTATAAAATTATTCAACTAATGTTGGTTTGGTGCTAAAACCACATACACAAAGTACTGATGTCACACAATATAAGGAAAGAAAAGCTCCTTATGAAATATTTTAACTTTACTATATGCACGATGGGCATAATTAAAATGTGCACCATTACTGGTGATCCTGTAACACTCCTTAATATAACTCCTGGCACAATTAGGTCAAATGCACTGAAATGAAATACATATCATATACATACGGTATGCCTATCATTGTAGGAATAATAACTTGATTGCAGCTTTATTAAAATAATTTGAAAATATGTTGGTTTTGTTTTTGGTGGGAGCACTAGGCTTTATTAAGAAAGAGGTGCCCTTTACCTAAATAAGGAAACCAAGAATGAATTAAAATGAAAATTAAGATAAAAATAATGAATCAAAAAGGGATAATGGAGGGATGATCAGCACAGTTATCAGAAGTAGACTGCCCACTCCTGTCACTCAAAGAGTTAAAATCACTGACCAATATCACTAGCAAAATGGGGAAGAGCAGACCTTCCACTCGCTAGCGCCACACCTGCCCTTGCTTTAGTAAAATGTGTTTTTTTGTACACAGCTGACCTGTCCATTAAAACTCACCTTATTTTCTTGTTACCCCTGGGCCGTTCCGACTGGACAGACATGTAGCTTGTACTGCTGAAACGAGAGGCGCTGCTTGTCCTTGAAACAGCGGAAACGTCACTAACGTCGCTGTCTGATGACTTGTTGGAAACATTGTCTGACCCCCTCTGAGGATCACGGCCAGCCCGGTGCTACAGAAGACGGAGAATAAACAAGTCGGTGAATAGTTCAGAGCTCACAGATATCTGATTTAAATGGAACTTCTATTTTAAATTCCAATGAGAACCACCCACAGAAGCTCACATTTCTAAAGCACTGGGTGCAGAAGTTTATTTACAAGGATTGACAAACTATCATTCACGATGCTTTAACCGATGGGCCTTATAGGTACACAGAGAGGCATCAAATTATTTCGGCGTTGCCACATTCTCTATTAGGCACAACGGGCACATGCCTAGGTCTCCAAGCTTTGGGTTGCCCAGTGCTCTAATGGATAATATGGTCGCTGTACAGCCAACAGCCCATAGCTGTAGCCCCATTGAGCCCCATTTTTTTAATGCAGCACTGGATGGAACTAGCTACTTCCCGTCCAAAGCCAGTAATGTCATATATATAGGAACGTATGCAGTGATCATCTTATACCCAGTAACACTGTGTGAGAAGTAAACCAACAAGCTTTCCCCTTAGCATAGAATAACTCAGAAAGGAATAGAAGGGGGTCTCAAAGGGAAGAGATTTCACCCATAGCCAAGACGGCTGTTATCGTCAATAATAATGGTAACCATGTATAATTATATGATATCAAACATATGAAATCATCCCACGAATTACTAGCAGCCACAGTAAAAACAAGTGTGTAATCAGTTATGTGTTTATGTCAGATGCTGCCCTAGGCCTGTCCTCAGGCAATACCCCGACACCTACCTTCACAGCTACTGAGGACAATCCCTAAAGACAAGTTACAAATCATGCATTATGGAAAATGTGCGCTGCTACCCAGGCAAAGTATGAACATGGTTTGCTTAGGTAACACAACAATAAGACAAAAAAACTAAATTACAATGGTCCAGATCTTAACTAGAACCAAAAATGTTTGAGGTATCAAATGTCTTGTATTTTCTCCCAACAATAAGTAACACAAGACCTGGATCCTCCTATCCGGCAGCCAGTGGACGTCTGCGCGATGCGTGTAGACAAACTCTGCTGCCGGCGTTTCCGCCGGCACTTCTATAACGGAGCACCAGCATGACAGAACCTTCTCTTGCTCCACCATAGAAGCCCCATCGGAAGTGCCGGCAGCGGAGGTTGTTTACGCACATTTCGCAGACGTTCACCGGCTGCAAGAGAGGAGGATTCGCCGCAGCACAGTATCCTCCTCTTTGACAACCTCCGCTGCTGTACTTCTCCGGCTGGCCTTGCCAGAGTGGCATATAAGGGGGCAGAGTGGCATATGAGGGGGGCAGAGTGGCATATAAGGGGCATAAAGCATATCAGGGGTGCAGAGCGGCATATCAGGGGGGGCAGAGTGGCATATCAGGGAGGGCAGAGTGGCATATCAGGTGACATAAAACATATCAGGGGTGTAGAGTGGCATATGAGGGGGGGCAAAGTGCTAAGGCAGAGAAGTCAAACGGGCCAGGGGTCATACACAACACAGAAATCCGACTTGCCAAAATCTCCAGAGCAAACTGAGGACCACACTAGGGTGCACGGGAGCTGTAGCCCCAGCCATTTAAACTATGGCGCCGAGCCTGCACTGCTCTTGCCGCAAATTATAACCTCTCTACCACCGTGCTTGACAGACAGTATGAGGTGTTTGTGCTGATATGCTGTCTTTAGTTTTCGCCAAATGTGGCACTGTGTATTACGGCCAAACACCTGGCTGTCTGACCTTGGGGTGAAGTTGCTGGGATGTGAACTCCTGGGAAGATTGTCTCGAATGTTTCCCCCTTTTAAATAATCTTTCTCACTGTAGAATCATAGACTTCAAATTATTTAGAAATGGCTTTATAACCCCTCCCAGATTGATGGGGAGCAACAATTGCTTCTCTAAGATCATTGCTGATGTCTTTCCTCCTTGGCATTGTGTTAACAGACACCTGAATGCTCCAGACCAGCAAACTGCTAAAACTTTGGCCTTTATAGAGGTGGTCACACTTGCTCAACCAAGAGCATTTGATTAGCATCACCTGTCTGCTACCTAGCATCTTAATTCATATGGCAGCAGTAAGTTGTACTTAGTTTTTCACACATGGCGTCTCCATTTTGGCTTTATTTTTGTTGAATAGATCATGACACAGTGTAATATGCCAGGTGTTGTTGTTCATCTGAGGTTGTATTTAACTAATTTTTAGACCTGCTAAGGAACAGATGATTGTTATTGTGTCCTCATAAGTAAAACCATAGAATTTTAAAAGGTGTACTTTCTTTTTCACACAACTGTTTACAGGATACACAAAGGCATTATGCACATACATGAATGCGCACACACACACACGCATACAGATATGCTTAAAAGAACTACAACTAAAGGCATTTATACAGAGGTATCCTACATAAATATGCACACATATAATTATATCAACTGAACAGAGAGTTGGCAGAAGAGATGTAATTTGGTGGAGAGAAGACTCATAATACAGAATGCATTTGTATTGGTTACACAATTCAGTAAATGTTTAAAGTGTTTTACATGGTAGGGTGGAAAAAAAGCATTTTCTTTAGTATATTAATATAAATTTGTTTTATGGTAATTTATACTGTAAATAATTTGTGTGCCTCATTTGGTTATTGTTTTTACATGTAGTGCTAGGTCAATGAGATGTTGTGGCTTTATTAAAAATCTTGTAGATTGTATTATGCCAGTGATGTCACAATGACATCACTGAGCTCATTGTACTGTTTATTGATTTTTTAAAAAATTGAATTTGATTTAAAAAATAACACTTTTTTTCTTTTTGAGAGAAGAGGGAGAAATGTTGTTTAGCACTCTCTTCCCTCTAATCTCCACTGCACTGATCACACTATGATCGGCAAGCAGGGCTTCATTGCCTTACATTGCTGACCACAATGTGTGCGATCAGCCAGCAGGAGGACAGACCATGCTGAATTTCTATCTCCAAACAGCTTCTGGTGGGTGTCAGCATTGATACCTACTGGAAGGGAATGCCCAATCGGGCATTCCTTATTTCGAGTCTGAGGAAGAAGGGGCCAGAAGCAGTGTGACGAGTCCATGCGTGCAGCCCACTGTTTCAGTGCCCCCCCTAGGAATGCACATGTACTCACAGACTGCACTTTTCTCTCGGTTGAGACTGTTCCAATTTCCTCCCCTGCATGAGGGTTTATATTGCCTTAAGAAATCATGTTACATGGTCATTGCTATGGAATCATGGGAATTTGCCTTTTACAGATTTGGCAGACATTGGTTTTTTTACTATGAGACTTGATGAATCACATCTACCAAATTTCTCTCTTTTTGATTATGTTTTGAAGGTTTTGTAATGATATTTTGATTCATTTCTGATCACTGATTATGATATGAAACACAGAGCAAACATATAAAGTCGTGGATAATATATCAGTTTTGCATACTCTTGAGGTAATTAGTTGTGAGTTTCCATTTTTTACCATACTCCTTTGCTCAGTCAACTAAGGCATGGTCCCCCAGATGTTTCCTGCTTGGAGGGTTTTTCCTTTCCTGTGTGCTTAAGGATCACTCATCGTGAGTCCACAGGTATTTTTCAATATAATAAACAACCTTGCATACATTTATATTTATTATCTCATGGTTTTTTTTTTATGTTACCTGAAACAGTCACTCAAACAAGTTGTATAGTGGGTGTAAGTGTGAAATGGGAGAAAATATTTTGTGGTTTTGATTTGTGTTTAGGTCAATTAACAGTAATAGAGAATATGGTCTATCTATGAATGGAGAATAAACATATGTATGCATCTGTATGTGATTATGTGAGTGTTATTTACCAAAAAATGGGCAACAACCAGTAAACATGTGAGGAGATTAGAGAGATCACTGATTATGATATGATACATAGTGAATATATAAAGTTGTGGATAATATACCAGTTTAGCATACTCTTGAGGTACTTAGTTGTGAGCCTCCAGATGTTTCCTTTACTGAGTGCTTAAGGATCACTTTTTGTGAGTCCACAAGTATTTTGTAATATAATAAAAAGAAACCTCACATACATTTATATGTATTATATCAAGGTTTTATTTATTTTAATATGATACCTGAAACAGTCATTTAAACAAGTTGTATAGTCGGTGTAAGTATGGAATGGAGCAAATTATTTTGTGGTTAGGTCAATTAACAGAATTAGGAATTAAGGTCTATCTACAAATGGAGAATAAACATGCGTACTGTGTGTATGCATCTGTATGTGATTATGTGAAAAGGGGGTATTCAGGAAGCCCCAATACACAGTAACAGCACAGGATTTAGTAACTACTACATTATATCCCAACAGGGAGATCCAAAACATCTGAACCGTTAGTGTGCTTTGAGGGCTGGGTTGGGAACCATTGCCAAAGCATGTTGCACAGTATTCGGTTTCAGCAGATCCTGACTTCTGTTCACACAGCCAGACGAAAATTCTGTAATAGAGGTACCCCTCAAAACCCACACAAGAAAAAAGGAGAAAGAAATATTTGGCTCCCCATCTGCTCTCAGATGATTTAGGGGCTGCAGTTTAACAAGAGCTAGATAAGAACAGATTAACCATATTTCAACATAAAATATATCATTGGTCACATCAGTGGAGTATATTATTAAAGTGTGAAGGGTTATGGAACAGGACCACAAATTAAATTGAGTGTTGTATGTATATATATATATATATATATATATATTGTGTGACTTGTGAAACTGGGTGCCTTATTCCTTACCTTGTAATCTTTTTCTAGCCTGGAATCTGATCCTGTGATTTGCTTGTGCTTGTTATTCTTAATTTTCATCTGCCGCGTTCTCTCTTCTACATCCATTGCACCTGTACAGCAGAACATGTATATAATTAAGTGGCAAACCATTTCATTATTGTTAAAAATAGTTACTTTTCTGGAAAGTTAGAAAAAATGCCCAATGACACAATGACAGCAACATTTTCCTAAGAAAGTAATACTGTCTAACACTCTCTTACTTTTAATGCTTAGACATTGGGATACGTGATTTCGGAGTGATCACATTGGAGTAGGTAGCATAACATGAAGCTGGGATTAAGCATGCAAAAATCATGAGTGGTCATTTTTCAAGACAAGAATGCATTTTCTTTGATGTTGAGTAGCATTATCCTTCATCTGTAGCTATCAGGTAGATAATAATTTCCATCCTCATAGATCCGAACTGTCCTGTCTTTGTAGTGACAGTCCAGAAAAGGGGGTCACTGGTCCGTGGTCTTTACTGATATCCCAACAAGTGCATTTTGTGGCAAAACAGGCTTTTCGCATGGGCAGTTCAGACAGGCTTTAGGAGTAATGTGAGCGCATGCTGAGAGTGGAGTATGAAGCAATGTCATAGATCCATATACTGCTAGCATGACTACCATATTGTGCCTTCACAGACCAAATTAGCACATTAAGATGTCACTAAGTGTCAGGGTAGGTACCATAGTAGGTTCCCTTGGTGACTGCTATGTTAGACTTAATTCACTACATTTGGCACAGAGTAAGGACAACCAACCTTGTAGTGCTTTATGCGGCTCCACAAGCAGTAGCTGTGGCTAGTTTATAATTCTACCATGCATACCAACAACAGTTCTGGATAAGAGGAGTTGCAGTCTAATGATAGTGTGCAATCAGACAGACCCTCTTGCTACACTAATTTCTTGATCAACATTGTTATTTCGAGCTTGATAAATGACCACCTTTTTGAGGCACTTTGCTGCGTTCTACTAATTGCAGAGGCACCAGAGACTCACAGCAGGTACACACGATACATTGTGGGCAAATTCAGTGTTGTAACATCCCTTGCCAGCTAAGTCTTAGCACCAAAGAACCTGGGCTCCATGGACTTATGCGGCAAATGCTTGGGTAGACTTTCAAAACAAGAGCTCCAGTTTGTAACATTGGGCAAAAGAGTTTGTTGTAAAAGACAAAGGCAAAAAGGAGCATACATGCATAGATATAGTGTCAATTGCTTGCGGCAACTTTCTAGGTATGCTGCACCAAAGGCCTTATCCTCTCAGCCCATATGGAATGCAGAAGAGGATGGTGCCAGGACGCAAGAGATGGCGCTTACTTGATCTTATAACTGGAGATCCAAACAACTGCACAAGACGCCAGACAAACAACCACCATACACTGCCCCGGTTTCTAAGAGTTGTTTTCATATTGTCCTCAGTAAAATGTAATCAACATTGATCAATATTACAAAAGCTCAATTCAATATTGACTGATATCTTTCTAAAATAAAATCCAAAACTATTTATGGCATATTATGCCATAGATCATATTAGTCAGAAACAGCATATTATTAATATAGAGTAACATGAACTAATGAATGCCACTGGACAGGTAACATGTGAATGAAGGTGCCCATCAAGGTGCTAAGGTTATTTTATGTTTAGAATCATACTGCAGCTTGGGGCGTTCTTAATAAAAGCCATTTATATTGCATTGATATATTGAAGCTGTTCAGCTGTTTTTAAAATGCATGCATTATAGATCTATACCCGTGCATTATAGCAAGGCCATGGAAAACATGCAAACCTTACACTCTTCTGAACCACTGACTATAACGGGAGTAGGTAGAACGTTTTCAAGAGTTGTTGTTCTAAGGGCCATGCCTGGCTAATTTCTCTCCAAGATGAACTGAGATAGCCCTATATAACGCATAGTTCAGTGACGAGACTTTGAATTTACTTTAGACAGTGACATCAGCTGTAAGCTCGCCGGAGATGGCCCTTGATAATGTAAAGTGAAGTTGACAAGATAAAACTACAATTCTGCTGCAACTCCCTTTCCAACTTCCTCTTTAGTGAATAAACCCCAATAATCAAAATATCAGTAGCTAGATGCTTAAATAAAACGGGTTAGACAGGTAAGAAGTATGTAAAAACAATACAAGTGACTCACAATTATTTTTACCCACAGCGAACATTTCATTCAATAGTGAGGGTGATAAAAGCATCAGGTCTCGCTTATTACATACAAGATAGCTTCCCTTCTTGCTAAAAGGTGCAGGAACTATAGCACAGAAGTAATTATTTTGCCATGATTGTCACACAGAACTGAATCCTCTTATTAAAATGCATTAGCGCTCAGAAGTCTGGTCTTTGGACCCCCTCCGGCACAGAGGAAGCCCTAGGGGTGCATTTATCATCCATATCAATTTTAGATTAGGATGATATTATTTAAAAAGGCTGCGCTGTTCCATATCATGGCATGAACTGCGTGCTTCAGGGACAGAAAACATACAGATCCCGCTATAAAATATCTCCAAACGATATACTTTGGTTCATTACAATAATGGTATAGGGGAAGTAACACTGAGATATTCTGTGCTTGGTTTCGTTAAGCAAAGGATAGATGAGTTGCTGCTGTCTAAAGAAACAAATAAGTGTTTTATTTCTAATATGTAGTATAATCCAATGGTTCTTAGTGTGTTCTCCGCATACTAAAGAATTGCTACAAAGTGACACTTTTTACGAGGGCTCGTTCCCTCCTTGGGACCGGAATCCCACCGCCCTTCCTTCCTCCCCTGATGTCACAATAATGTATACAGGAATGGCAGAAAATGTATAAATGAATGTGTTATTCTTCTTCTACATGCTTTGCCCAATATACAAAAGAAATAACACAGAATCTAGAAGTATATTCACCACTGTACACTTACTAAATAACCAAGAAGAAGTTAAGCTTGTATGGCAAATTGCATGCAATGTTCCTATCATTCTCGATATAAAACATGTGACTAATCAAGTAGGCTGAGACCAATGGCATATTTTCACTTAGGCTGACTAGCCCACCGTATAACCAGGTACATACCCTTTGGAGCACTGTGGCTAGCGGGTACAGCCTTTATAGTGACTACGTCATATCCTGGCACTCATTATGGTAGACGGTGGCCATGGGGGTAATAGGTACACAGCGGCTGGGGCTGGCCTAGGGCAGTGGACAACCAAGATATGTTTCCGGCTGGGACCGTTTCAAGCTCCTTGCCAACTGCAGCTCTAGATAATCAATCTTTAATATTATCCCACATCAACACACTGTGTGGCTACACAAATATAATAATTAAAACTGAAGTCACATGGACGTGGCATAGTAAGTTAGTACACTGATTACCCCAAAGAGATACCCAAAACATCACTACAAAATGTTACATATACCAAGAAAACATATAAAAGAAACACTTTTTTGGACATGAGCGCCCCATTATTTTAATGGTCGTGTTCCTCTAGCCTCCTCATGCTCTGTGATTAAGAATCATTACTCAAATCCCATATATAGACAGATCACAAGAGAAAGACACAAATAGTAAGCATCTCCTCACATATATTGGTACGCGATTTAATTACTTTTTATGTTGTTTTTAGCCATTGTACAGATCTGCAGAATATGATGGCGCTATATAAAAAACCAATGGTAATAGATATCTAGATAATTTATCTGCCATATATTGTTGACTATCTCACATTACAGAATACATTGCCACAGTGTGTTTTTCCTATGTACAAAACCCATCACTGCAGCTACATAGATAGATATTGACGGTTATTCCATCCAATCGGAACTGGTCTGAAAGAATTCCAGCCAACTCCATAATGGCTATGGACAACAAGAGATACCCCTATGTGACCCTTAAGTGTCCTGTTATTTTACTGATATGTGCCTGACTTCCCATGGACTTGAAAACACCCAGACAAAAACCTTGTCTCTAGGGTTCATAGTTTCTTGGGTATCTTGAGTTCAGGGGAGGGCTGGCAGCCTAAGGCCTGGGGGGCAAGTCAAGTGAAGTGGCTCCGCCCCCTCACACTCACCTTTCACCCCTCACGCTGCTCCCATCACTATGCGGCCATCAGACTGCTGGAAAACTGATCTAAACGGCCGCTGGGTGCTGATGCCACCGGCCGGAGCTACTTTAATCCTTTTTTTTTAATTTATTTAATATGCCGGATCGGCTTGCCATATTAAAAATAAATAAATAAAGTATTAAAGTAGCGCCGGCCGGCAGCATCAGCACCCAGCGGCCGTTTAGATCAGTTTTCCAGCAGTCTGATGGCCGCATAGTGATGGGAGCAGCGTGAGGGGTGAAAGGTAAGTGCGAGGGGCGGAGCTTTCACCCCTCACGCTGCTCCCATCACTATGCGGCCATCGCATACGGCCGCTGGGTGCTGATGCCGCCGGCCGGCGCTGCTTTAATACTATTTTTTTTTTCATGTAATAGCCGATCCGGCTTGCCATATTAAATTAAAAAAAAAAGTATTAAAGTAGCGCCGGCCGGCGGCATCAGCACCCAGCGGCTGTTTAGATTAGATTTCGGGCGGCAATTGCCCCCCGGCCCAGCCCGCCCCTGCTTGAGTTCGTTTTTGTCCCCCAAAAGCTGATGGTCCATTCCTTTCCTATAACAATAGTCACAGTTGACACCATTTCTAGGATCAAGCAAAAAATAAAATATGTAGAGTCACAAACATTTTCTGGACACTAAAATTATCTTTTACAGATAAAGAAACCCCCCACCTGTGATGTTTTTTTGTTGTTGTGTTTGGCCCCAATTATCCAATTTTCTTTTTACTGCCTGAGACATTAGATCATAATGTCTACAAACTACTCACTACCCATCTAACCAAACCCATACCTGGATCCTCATTCTCTTGTTCTGTGGTCTTTTCTTCTACAAATAAATAAAATTGTGATGATGAATATGAAGAATAAAATGAAAAAAAAATATGGTTATGAGTCAACAGATATAGGTGATTGAAAATGATGAAAAACATGCTTTTAAAACAAAGACGTGACTGATGATAACGAAAATGGATATGGGTAGAGCAGCAGCAGCATCTCTATAAGCACATTTTTTTCAGGTCTGGAATTATATAATAACATATAACCTTCATTAGGTGGCAGATAACAAAAGCCAATGGAACTTTTTAACAAGAGAAACAAATGGAACTTCCTAGAGTAGACCACCTGGAGCTCTCCTTCTTCTGGCGTGACCACACGTCACTCCTATACCTTGGAGAGGTCCCCGGAAGGTATATAACCACGGATTGACTTTTATTTTTTAGGGTGATTTTTACTAAACAAGTAGAAATGCTGACAACTGCAGTATCCAAATGATGACCACAAATAAATCTATATCTATATAACAGGTGCATTGAAAATGGGGAATAAAATAGAAATCCTTCTGTAACGTGCATGGCGAAATATATAAACAGAGTACGTGAATTTAAAAAAACCCTTTATATAAGCTAATTAAAAAACCTCTATACCAGGAGTGCACAAAAGGACTGCAAAAAGGTGCGGAATTCTGTGCCTGAAACAAGGAGTTTAAACGGGAACAGCCATCAAATGTTATTACTCTCTGTGCTGTTTGTCTTATTTTTTGCATGGTATAATTAGTCATTTGTATGTGTCCTCGCTCTGTTATTTTAGCTCAATCTAGTAGACAAACACCCCGGCTCCTTATCATACTGTCTTGCAGTAAGCAATAAAATGGCCCTGTCTTAATCACCCAGCTGGACACACTAATGAAAGGAGGAAAGGATTTTATCGGAGAAGCAGGACTTCATTAGCATAGCCATACAGAATCAGCTCAGTGTGGTGTTTGAGAAGGGAAAGTCAGCCCCGAGCTACACTCTAATTAATATTCAAGTCTAAAAATGTCCACAAATAGTTAAAATGCTATAAAATCAGCCAGTAAGTTATTGGAGATCGGGTGCCATTGGTGAAAACAGAGCTGCAGCCCAAAGCATTCCCAAACACTTCACAGACCAAGAGAGAATCCTGCAATTAGTACCGTGTTCCTCCAAGTGAAACATGGTATAGATGCTGTATCTGTCCGAAGACCAGGTTACCCCAAATACAGATACATATTGCCAGGATATAGTAACCAAATTTCTCTAAATGTGAATAAATGCATACCATTCACTCGGTGCAACTCGTCTAATGCCCCACCCACTTTGCTCATGCGCAGTGCGAGTCTGGTACATGAGCAGTACCTGAAACCCCAGCCAAATGGTACAAGTCTGCACTTCTCAACTGCAACATTCAGTTTAGTGCTAAACGCCCTTCTTATGAATAAAGTAAAAAGTGATTTCTGAACTTATACATGCATTAAGATAAATCATGAATTTATGTTCGACAGATGAGCGGAACATGCGCCCCTACAGCAATGTTAATCATCCTTTTCCAGTGAGCTGCTACCGGTCACGGAATATTCCAAACAAGTGCCAAGTGGCTTATGCTTAACATCTAAAATTAAACCTCCAACCACCGACTGAGAAAGTTCTCTAGTGCTGTGGGCTAATTTTTACAGAGCAAAAATTGTTATTCCAGATAATGCATATTTTGCATCTAGAAAGCCCTGAAGCTATAAGTACAGGGGCAGCATGACTAGCGATCCGAACACGCTGCAGCCAGACCACCCAGACTATGCTTTTATCACCCATGTAAGCTGCTATAACAAGCCATAGAAAAGGAGAGTGTAGGGTTAATAATGGAGCCGCAGGGGGATATGATGTCAAAAGAAATGTAACAGTATCGAGTTCCTGACCAGAGCAGGCTGTAACACCCGCCTGCCCCCCCCCATTATTTAAATGTTGTTTGTAGAAAGTGATTATTAGAAGATTTGCATGTTAGAAATTTAAATAAATATGGATTTATTGAGGGCCCGATGTGATTGACTTTAGTATCATAATTTCTTATTCTTCCCCATTTGGCCATTACTGGCTATGGCTGGGAAATGAATGTAGGAGTTGCCCTCAACTGGGTCAATCCTAAATAAATTCTTGGACTGGTTAAATGTCATTGACCCGGGTATTGCTTTCCAAACCTGTAGAACTGTGTAACATTTCATGAGCCTTTGAATTTTACAAGGATATTTTGCAATAACTTATATTTAATGTGACGGCAGGGTGAGGACCTTGCCAGGACATGGGAAGAAGATCAGTTTAGCAGTTGGGGAAAAGAGACTTTCACTATTATTACCTGGTGGATTTATAGGGAGAAACGCTACTACATCCCAGTGCTAGATCATGGCATTTATTGCCCTCTCTTCATGAATAGGTGGCTAGGTTTGTGGAGATTGTGACAGCCCAGGTTTATGGCTTGGAGTTTGGGGCTGCGTCCTCTCATGGGTAGAGGCAGCCCTAATACCCAATGGTCAATGTGAGGGCATGGTGCTGTACCCACATAGTGAGGCCTTTAGAGAACGCCAATGCGTAGTAGTGTTTCTCTCTTAGAAAATATGTAATCTGCTAGCGATATCTTGGTTTATGAGTAAATGCCGTGGCCATTATTATTCACATTTTGTGTCTGAGAAGTTATGTGGATGAATGTATCAAGTGAGTTTTGTTGGGAGTACAATTGGAGGCATTTGAGGATTCCACTAGTCATGCTTGTTTTCCCCAAACCAATAACTTGTTAAGAATAATGTGAGGTTTATTTCCTAAGGAGGGAGTTGTGGTTTATAGTTTTATACTCCCTGACTTCAGTATACATTATGAAGGGTCAACCCCAGTGAGCTTCTACTGCAAAACGACTTAGGTGGCCCTGAGAAATTTCAATCAGATTTTCAAGAAGCCTTCCTGATGTAAGAAAGTTCTTCTCCAAGGAGCTACTGATTGGGGTTGGCCATTTATAGTGCATTCTGGTAACATGAAGTTGAGATGTTTTCTGTGCTCCTGCGTTAGTAAATAAACCCCGTTCTTCTGAATGATGCACCAAGGCAGATAGGAGACACACACATAAGACAACAGGTTGAAAAGAAAAGGGTAAAGAAAATGTTGAAGGAACAGACCTGAGTTTCGTCTCCGTGGCAGGTCCACATCTTCTGTGACCACACCGTGAAGTAACAGAGACAAAGGAGATGGGAGTGAGTTATGAGCTCGGAAAGGAGAGACGGACACTGAAGGAAAACGACTGAAAAGGTTTAGACAGATTCACAGAGGACACAAGCAGAACACAGACACGATCTTAAAGAGAGATTTCACAGGACGTAATGTGGAACGCACAAGAAACTATTAGCCGGTTCCTCAAGTTTTGGGGGAAAAAATAAAACAGTTCATGCATTTACAAAATCTTATTAACAGACGAAACACAAAAGAAACACATTGCAATAAACAATGTTAACAAAAAACACAAACGTACACTCAAAGTATTAAAATAACAAAATTGTGTTTCCGCCATTAGAACCAACCTTGAAAAAAGTTAGTAATTATTGCATAAAATACCTCCGCTTTATCTGGCCTTTACGTTGATCTTAAATATACCCAGGAATTAAATTACATTAATACAAAATATTTAATATATTATACACACCAATACAGACATCTGGATTGTAGGATTAGGTTTAAAATGCAGAGTTGTGGAAATTCATAAATCAGAGATCGGAAATGCAAAAATTGCTGCAAGAAACCGAACTTTTACATAAGAAACCAAATTTAATGGCAGATAGGAAACATTCGGCTCATTTAGTCTTCCTCAGACCTTAATCAGTCCTAGGTCTTGTCTTACATGCAGGATAGACACACGCCTAAACCATGCATGTTTAAATTCTCTCACTGTGTAGCCTCTACCTCTTCTGCTGGGAGGCTGTTCCTCTTATCTACCATCACCTCAGTAAAACCTCTTTTCCGTTACATTGAGTAAGATATGAAGTTCAGATAACTGAATACGCATTGATTGCCCACAAGGTAACAACCTAGTCTTCCTTAATATGTTGCAAAACCAATGGATAAGATTAAAGGGTTTGTTATAGGAAGTCGATGCTGTATGAACATATCCCTAAATATAGACTAATCGCTCCGCAGATCAACAAACGTGACATGAAAAACCTAACAAGGCAAACAAAAAATATATTTAATCTGATTTCACATATATTTAAGAAAAGTAGGATTTGGAGATTTTGTTTCTATCCTGAAGTCTCCTTCTGGACATCAGGCAAAGAATGGATTTCGTTATCCAATAAGACAAATAAAATCTGTATTAACCTGTGTGAAAACAGAACTGACTATCTTTCAAAATATAAAACTATATATATATATATATATAAATATGTAAATACAAACATTTAGGCAAAGACACACATGATACGGTTTCCATTAGAGATATTGTGCAATTTGTGAATGGGGAGGATGTTTATTACCGCAGCTTGAGAATAATCTTATTGACCCCATAGGACACCCCCTTTTTGCAAATAAAGAAGGGACAGGCCATCATACAGGTATACATTACATACAGGGAGAATACCAGTCGCTCTCTGATCCCCTACTCATTGATAGGGCTATGCAAAGAACAAAAGGTCATCCATTCCGTCATTAAAGAAAAGAATATTGACCTGAAGCAGCGAAAAGCTGTGGCATTCACTACTCATAGATGTTGTGGGATGGATGATGTTCTAGGTTATAACAAGTCATGAGATCAGTATTAGTTATACAGTGAGAAATCAGAGTCAAGGATTTGGAATGTGGGTTCCATGTGAGTTTTTTGCCTTATTCTAGATCAACACTAATGTCGCACAAGTGGATCCCTTGTGTTTTTAATGGCTGTGGCTGTTCCGGCACCATGCAAAGGACTCAGCCGCATAGAATAAAACAAACATAGAAACGTAGACTATGATGCCAGTTAAGTGCCATCTACTCTGCACATCCTTCCTCAAACCACAGCCCTTGGTCTGTTCTTAGATTCAGGATCTACATCTCACTGTATTAAATGATGCGTATCGTGAGCTGTATGCAAGTTGCACAGACTATATATTCCTGTTACAAGTTCACATTGTGAACTACATGTTCCACAACGTATACCACAAAACTGGGGCAGATCTCCCTGTTGGGGGATCAGGGTCCCTGGTGCGCTGTGTTCAATGCGCCAGCTTAGGAAAATCAGAGATCTCCATTCTAATGAGATCGTTTATACTATGGAGGTTTGTCGCTAGCTGCAAAAGCCTCCCTAGTATCGTAGCCCAGCGCTGCGCATCCTTTTGGGGCAGTACACCATCTGTACATTTCATTTCTCGTCAGCATACTTTTAGGAAAGTCTGTGGCAACAGATGTGAAGAACCGCATAGTAACCCATGTCTGGGATCATTATTTGCTGACTCGAATAGTCACGTGGGGCAAAACCATTGAAGAAAGTAGAGTTAATATGCACAATATATACATTAATTACAAGCTAGTAAATGTTACACTGATCACTGTACAGAAGTAGGAGGAAATAGAACTCAGATTGTCTTCTCAAACGTAGCCTTTATGGAGTCTTCATTGAACGTTACCATTTACGCCGACCCCAGCTCTGAATTAGGTCTCCACTTTGCACATCAAGCTGCAGGGGGCGCTCTGCTCAGCATTAAATACGACCATTCATAAGAGGTTTTTTTTTTTAATAAACATTCATATTCCTTCAAAAACTGTACTAATGACAATGAGTCATGGCCAACACACAGCATCATGGGTAAAAAAACAAACACCGGTAACGCAACTAAACATCACATATAGATCACTGCCTTTTATTAAAACTGCATTAAACATGAGCTAGAAAATATCTGGGATACACCAGATTTTTCAGTTTAATTTATTGTATTGCAAGACCGGTAATTTAATCCAAACTCATCAACAAATTAGGTCACAGCGGGCATAAATGGCGAGCTGGGATTCTTGTAGTGATTTTAGTGTCCATTTTTCTCATAAAATAACCGCGGTGAGATTTACCACTCGAGAGATTATGCGAGTATCACAAATCTAGGACAGGAGATCCAGACCAAAAGTAACCCTCCGATTGTGAGAGCCATAATGTTCTGAAACTCAAAGGGTAAAGAGAATCTAAAAACAAATTCTTTTTATATTTAATCTGCAGTTGAATGTGGAAGGGTGTATAGATGCTATTCACTTAACCCTGAAAATGATTGCGTTATCATCTTACATATAAACTGCAGGGAAGTGAGCAATCGGACTCGACAGAAGCGCCAGCAGTTTAGGTCTTGCAGATTTTGATGTTAAGAAGAACTTTCAGCAGCAGAGTTTATAGTTGAGGCTCCTTGGAGTTAATATTGTTACCCAAACAGACACATTTGGGTTTTTCTGGAAGTCACGCAGTATGCGTCAAAATGCGTTGCACGCAAAACTTTCTGGAGTACATTGAATACTGGCCTAGGCTGACCAGAGTAGACTAAAGGCAAATCCCCCATAAATCTCTATTGTAACCAACCCACTTACAACCAGCAAAGCCTCCTAATGTCCTTCTAGGGTTTAGTGCTTTTCTCCCATTGGGACTTAAAGCACACGCTCTCAGAATTAACCAAATTGGCAGCTGAATAGCCTTTGTTACCCAATGTATGGCACTCATTCAATAACCCTCAGAAGGATGAAAGGCTGAGTTGACCCTGCATGGATTTGAACCCAGTGTTTACCAACTGAGCTATCTCAGAACAACACATCAGCAGAAGTAGGTCCCGGGGGCAGCTAGGTCAACCAACCAATCAGAACCGGACTACAGAATGAACAGATTTCTCTGTCCTGTTTTCATGTTTGCACTTAAATAAACCATTTAAGCCCCACAAGTGAAATGTAATAAGTACAAGGAAAACGCATGGCATTAATGATAAATATGTCAGCAGCCCGATATCTTGGCTACCTGAGCTGCTACTTGAGACTCCTTTTGAAGTTGCATTGGTATTCACTTAACATCTATGAATATACAGCCTGTATGATCGATTATATTTTAACATTTTAGAATACCCAAGAACGCAACAAAGAAGAAACATGAGAAGGATTGTAGGTCGTATAGAGAGAGGCTTAAGAAAAAGAGATGAAGGTGGTCACAGCTGAAAACAGATCAGTAATAAGACCTCGCTGGCACTGGAGGCGTTATAGCCAAATAAAATACATGTAGACTCCATGTTCAAATGTTTGCTGGTGAATTCATACAGACTGGTTATTCATCTGAATGGGAAGGAGTCTAGTAGATCAGTATAGATTATACCACAATTGGTTTATATCCCATGTCACCATTGTTGATCTCACAGCTATACATTAGAAAATGAGATTAATGTGTAACATTGTGTCATTTTCAACAAATTATTGCAAACCTAAACTTAGCCAACGTATTTGCTAGCCATCTGGGAAATGAACTGCAATAGGCTATGTTTTCTTCATTCTTCATAGTTTTAATACCTGCAAAGAGTGCATCATCTATTTTTTTTGTTTGTTCTTTTATTTAATAATGTCTAGTTCATTATTGACTTTTTTTCTGACCAGGGATGATACACAACACTGAGTTAAGAGCAGAGATAGGCAATCTATGTCCCACCAATTGCTGCAAAAAGCCCCGTCTACCAGGCTGTGCCTGGTGATGCCACTAGGGGGTGCCAGAGGTTGCCTATCACTGGCTTTAATGTCCCACTATAGCACACTACGGCTACACATTTCACATCGAAGTGAAGAGGAGACACAAAGAACACACTCGGTACAAAAGCATGAGCTTCTCTCTAAATCACATTTAAGTCTCATGCTTTTAAGTGGTTTTCCAAACCCTGACAAACCTGTCTCAGAATGGTGTTTCTTTTTCGGTAATTGTTTGTCATCTGTTATTGCACCATTCACCTTCCCCAGCTGGTCTTCCCAAGTAACTTCTAGCGTAAACCAAAAGAAATTAAAACTTGTCAGAAACAGAACATTAAAGTTCACAATTAAACACAGCCTTGGAACACACTGGGGTTCTACTTAGGAAGCGTAATTGGGGGAAATGACATTTAGGGTAGGTTTGGCGTTCACTGAAGGCAGTCATTTCACCGACTGGAGATAATTTTTGTACATATACGTATTTAAAGGAGGTTATATTCCAAAATAAGGTGTTTTTTATGGCTATGGATTCTCCCAGTAACCTGACTTTCCGCTTGCATTAACATGTAATTAACATGTGCATTAACATGTGTAACAGAGCTTCGCATGGCAGGAGGCACTATGTATTATAGGGTGTATTTTTGGAATATAATTTTCCTTTAAAATGCAGCACTTTACCATATTACAACAGGAATTAGCGGACTATGATATAGTTTCCAGATCTTACTTATTCCAACAAGTAACCAGCTTTCTTGAACATATGGCCATTGGACAGGATCTGCCTAGATTTTGCTCCAAGAATATTCATTAGGAGATTATATATCACTTCTAGATTTATATAAAGCAATCAAATAAAAGGATGATCAGATGTGCCCATTATCAGGATGCATTCCCCCGACACAGTATTTATGCTCATGGATTCTATTTGACCCAGGCATGTCAAAGGTACATTTTATTTCAAATGCATCTTGCTTTTCTTGTTTCTAATGCCACTAAATGTAATTGCTATTGTCAATACAGTAAAATCAGTGATAATGAACAGTTTTAAAACACTGAAATTAGATTTATACCTTAAAAAGGCTATTCCTTTTATTATGAGTTTGTTTCATCAAATACAGTGTAATATCTTTAGCTCCTTTGCCATGGCATTCGCTGGGTTTCGATTAGAAAATTTTGGCAGATTGCAATTAAAAGTCAGAAAAAGATTTAAACCTCTATTAATAATGATTCTGCTGAAAAAGCAATCCAACCCCCCCACTCCCAAAAGAAAACGTAAGTAAGAGCCGCTGGGTGTATACCACCCTTCTATACCACCAGAGCTATAACTACAAGAGATATGTATACATTCAGTGCCTCCATATGAACAGATGACATGGCTGCTGAGGGCCCCTACTTGGTCAGGGGCCTCCTTAATAACCACTGCCAGTAACTTATGCTTAGCCCTGCAATTCTTCAGTCTCCAAGCAAGCGAGTAGTGTTTGGCCACACCCACTCCCCACCTAGACCCCGCCTACTCCCCACCCGCTAAAGGCTACCTTCCCCTTAAACTGAAGCCACTCAGGGACAGTATAGGCAGGTACGCTTACACTGACAGTTTTAAAATATGAGACCCCCATATTTTGTTTAGACCCCATTAAAAAACTAGAGTCCCTATATATAATTATTGATATAATTTGCTTTAGCAGAAAAAGTACAGTATAACTTATACAATAATAATAAAAAAAAATATGGCCACATACTTGGCAAGAACGGCTATAAATATTCCTCTAGGCCATTTCCAAGACATGAAGTTACAATAATAACCCCTCCATCCTACTGGACATGGGATGAAGGTGAGGGTGGGCACTGGGCTCTACTGTATACCCCCAAAGTGTATTTATTATCCCCATCGCACCCCACATGGGTGGAGAAGGAGGGTGTGATAGACCAGGGACTATGTAGTTTCTTCTTTTCTTCTGTTAAATAAATATATTTTTAAATTATACTTGCGTTTTCAACTCGCAGCTCTCCAGCTGGTGAGCGTTTGGAAGATGTGAGTGATTTTGTTGTGAATCCAAACGCAAGCTGGCATTTTATGATTTCAATTAATGCTTCCGCAAACGCGCATTTTAGTGAATAGACCTGCCCGTGGCACAGACAATTCAAAAGAACTAGGAACATGAAGCGGCTGCTATTTCATACAGCGAAATGTACTTGGCAATAAATAATTCACGTTGTAGATTTTAGGTAATTTGTGGGGGGTTTTATTCCAGTTTGGAGATATTTGCTCACGTCAGAAGGTTTTTATTGATTCACTTTGCGGTAACCGGTGGTGTCCGGCATTTCATTCACATGCATCCTAACACTATTCCTGTATATTCACTATATCCACAAACATGAATAAGAAGAGTACACACTGAGATCCACACGGCTCGTACCGTTAACTATTTGTGATGTGTTGTGCTCTTATTTTTTACTACTCCAAATTATAAAATATGAACCTAAATATGAAAAATCATGGATGCTTAACAAATGTCATTAACCAAGAATGCAATATTTTAAAAACGCACAATTTATTTCCCCCCTATTAAAGATTGACAATATAGCTGGAGCGAATGTACGCATCACACAGGGGGTTAATACTGCTCTCTAACGCCCCTAAAGGAGTACGCTAGAGCATCAGTAAGCGGATGAGCACTGTCACGCTACACAGCTCCCCGCAGTCTCTGCCCGATCGCAGCTCCGCAATCAGATACAACGGCTAAAGTGCGCCCTCTCCTGGCAGATTCAAAACCCACATCCCTTCTACAGAACATTTACAACAATTCTACAAAGGATACCTAAAATCCAGTTTCAATAAAGGATGTTTTTCTCTCATCAAATGAATTTTATAAATTACACGCGTTTTAAATATGTTGTATCGTTACCTGAGATTAGGTAATTTCACAAATTACCTGTTTTTTTGTTGTTTTTTTTTGTTTAATAAAACCAGTATTGATCCAGTTTCCGTACATCAATGTATAGAAAACACATCTCATCATGTTAACTGGATCACTTTAAGACACTGGAGGGCCAATGACAAGAGCTTTTAAATATGACACCTTCAAAATGCAATTTAAACAAACCCTGAGCATGGTACATGTTAATAACACGGAACAGAATCTCTGTGGTGCTACAAGTCCTCTGATGTTTGAAGCAGAAGGCAAAGTGATGAGACTTAGCAAGGAGATAAGAATTGTAAACAGGACAATTAATTACACTTGACATTGTGCATAAGTAACTTTGAAATAATCTATTAAATTAAATCGTGTGGCCAATGCCTTCATTATTCTGATAACGAAGAAGAATGAGCCAGATGAATTCTGAGGGGTCTATTCACTACAGTTTGCAGGAGAGTTGAGGTTTCATCAGCCTGACTTCACTAGACATTATGACAAGTCAACCCCAGTGAGCTTCTGCTACAGGAAGAGCTTAGCTGGCTCTGTATAATGTATAGTTAAGGTTCTTTAACGTTGCTTTACACATGGAGGTATGTATCATACAACGTCAACTCAACACCTCGTGATGCCTCTTTATAACAGTGAAGCTCTCCTGCACAATCTTCGTGAATATACACTTCCGTCTTCCATTCGGGACTCCACAGGTGTGTCGTGGGACGGATTTATGCTCCAGTAGTGAGAGGCTCCATTTAACTCTGTATTGATAAAGGTGATCTTCTCTAGATATCCTCTACTGATCTGGCCTGAAAATTAGCCTGTCCAGCCGCAGGGGTTCTAAGAAATCACCCTGCCTCCGGATTGGCTGAGAAAAGCACGTCCGCAGTGGATCGCCGTCGTTTGTGCAGCTCAGGTGACAGCTCACTTTCTCAATAAAAAGTAGCCTCCACTTTACTGTAAACGGTTAATGACCTATTTTGTGCTACAAGTTAAGTCTTGCTTGTGGGTATGTAGGCCTTCCCAACTACTCTTACTACATCAATCTGAACTAAGTGGAGTAACATTCTAATAAATAACAACAGAGAGGTGGAAAGCATTTTAACACACGTTATAGAGTCTAAAATCCAATCATCTAGTCATCTACTACATGCTAAGATGCAAAAGGACACACAGGATAACATATTAAAGTGGTTCTGTCAACTAAAATACAAACAATCATAATAAACCATATGGAGGGCAAATGGTTTACAATACACCTCAGTGAGAATGCGACCCTCGCACCTGATTGGCTGCTCAATTAACATTTTTTTTCTATTAAGTTTAATAATTTATAAAATAGGAAGGGTTAATAAGTGTCCTAAGTGCATAAACCATAATGGGTTTCATAAAAGGTAATTTTCAAATATTTAAATACAATGATTATGTTTTCTTATAAATTTAGCTAAACATGCAGCCAAAACTGCCGCAATTTTCTCATTTTATATTTTTCATCCTGTGACAGAGCCACTTTAACGTTCATAAAAGTGTGAACACAGCATGTAGGGAGAGTCTTGTTCTAATAACTACTTTAGAAACTTGCCTTTTCTCCCATTAACAGGTGGACTCTGATGTTTCTCTTCAAAATCTTTATGACATCAAAAACAAATAAGGATTAATAATCAAAAGGACTGTGGATTATGAAAAGAACCGATACACGGCAGGTAGAAAGAAGTGTTGTTGACACTGCAGGAAGCGAAGGCCCAATATTCTGTTTGGGCATTCAGATGCTTTCAGAGTAACAGTGCTTGCACTACCACGCTGCCTCAGTCGGGACAGTGAAAGCTGGCACAGGGGAGACCAAGCTGCCGTCAGATATCATGGATGCAGGTGAGAGCTGCTACCTTATCCCCTGGGGGGCAGTTAAGGCCAAGTGGCCCCATCAGCCCCTCCCCCTGGTTATTAATATATGCACTGGCACACATATTTACACACACACACTCACACTAACACTTAGACATACACACTCATGCGAAAACATAAACTAATACATACTGTCTCTAACACACACATATACACACATACTCATGTTAATACATGCATACTCACTCTGTACCTAACCCCCTTACCCTCTCTCTGTCTCTTTCCTTCTCCCTCTTCTCGTCTTAATTTTACTGTTGGGCCGTGTAAGATCACAAGTGGACCCTTCCAATCCAGACTGGACCTTTTTAAATAAATTTTAAGCGGCCTGTGGAAACTGCCCCCCAGGCCAGCCATCCCCTGCATGGATGATACTCACTGCAGGTGTGGTAAGTGACAGAACACAGTTCCCCATGACCATGAGGATGAAATAAAATATCCTTTGTCACACACTGGTTTATGCTGTCAGGGTGGAACATGCTCAACTTAGAAACTTTAATTAAACATCCTACAGAGTAATCACAAACAATACAATTCAAACAAAGAGGCTTTGTTACAAAACAGTTGTGTAAGAGAACAGAAAAACACATGCAAAAATTAATAATATTAAACATGAAGATTAATGAAGTATCAACAAAACCGTTTTAAACATGAATATGAATAAACCTATAATTATGTGAACAATATATATAAGGGGATTCAACTAATACCCAAGTATTGGGCCCAAACAAGCAGCTTCAATGATCTGTCACAGGCCCCTTATTGGCCCTTGTGGACTGCTACATGAAATAGGGCCCTAGCATCCCTCTACCCAGGACTGGGCACAGAGGGACTCTTTCTGGGGATTGGAGCTTAGTGGCTACCTTCCAAGCGTTGCAGGCCCCTTTCTTGGAAATGAGGCCTAGGGCCCCTTTCCGGGGAATGGAGCCTGGTGGCTCCATTGCCAACTTTAGGGTTCGGTAGCCCCACTGCAAGCATTGGAAAGAAAGGAAAGGATCTTAACTGTGCTACTTAGTGAAAACAAATGGCGAAATGTATGGTCTGGTATGTACCATCTTGTTGCGTGGCTAGAAACTGCATAGGTTTACCACTACAAAGGATGTCTAATCTATATTCAGACTAACCTGCCTCCACCTCTGACCCCTGCTCGTCAACATGTTGAAATTCATCTTCTTTGTATTGGCAAGCATGAGAATTTAAGGGAAAAACATGCATTCATGGTTAGCTAAAAGCACAACAGAAAATGCTGCAACAAACAAATGTATAAAAGCAACGCATGGGAACATCTGCAGTGAAAAAACACACACAGGCCTCGGAAGGAAATCCAGTGATCTTCATTGCTGATGTTGTAATCATGTTGGCAAACTTTTCATTTTAGATTTTAAGACCCATAAAATGTTTTGTGTAACTTTTTTGTTCCCACAAACCTTATACAGGCTGAGACCCAGGGAACGCAAAAGCAATTATGCAATGAAAATTCTAGTTTTTATAAGGCTTCAACACAAAAAATTTAACAAATCTATATTTCAGACATGCCACTCCTGCAACCTACAACTCCCATAATGAGAAATTGTGGCACATATCTTACATGATTGTCAGTCACTGGTGCAGTTCCACATTCATACCTGGCCTGACAGTAGACCAGAAGGTACCTAAAAACCTTCTCCTGCCAGTCAACAAACTACCTCTAGTTACATATTCTACAGTAGATAAGATGTGAGTATATAGCATAACTTTTGTGACTTCATGATTTGCCACCTCTTTTCATATGAAATCATCTATACTTTTACAGTCACTTGTATCATCAAATCTTTATATTTTACATGTTCTTAGAAGAACACGGAATGCTCAAACAATTGCGAGACAGCATAAAACCCAGGAAACCCAACACTCCCCTGTTATGAACAAAGAAAGCAAATGAAGCACAGCAACCGAAATCTAATAGGAGACAGGATTTGTAAGACACGCATCATCACATAGTAAACTGGACTGCAATTGACATCGTGATTGAGGAAGTTAAACATCCCTGCTCGCAATAGGAAAAGCTGGTAAAATATTGAGGTGTACAACACTGTATCAGTATAGGACTGTCCTGGGGAGGCATAGAACACTGTATCAGTATAAGACTGTCCTGGGGAGGCGTATAACACTGTATCAGTATGGGACCGTCCTGGGGAGGCATACAACACTGTATCAGTATAGGACTGTCCTGGGGAGGCATACAACACTGTATCAGTATAGGACTGTCCTGGGGAGGCGTATAACACTGTATCAGTATAGGACTGTCCTGGGGAGGCGTATAACACTGTATCAGTATAGGACTGTCCTTGGGAGCCGTATAACACTGTATCAGTATAGGACTGTCCTTGGGAGGCGTATAACACTGTATCAGTATAGGACTGTCCGTGTGGACAGAGCCATTACTGTGTGTGGGATTGGTGATCTTCCAGGGCCATCATGTTTTCCATTACTTGAAGCAGATTTTTGGCTCACCAATTTTTCCTTCAGAAACTGAAATAGAATTTGAGTCTGTTTTCTATTTTGTGTGCAGCCTGTTCTAGACATGAAGACGCTCATCATGACTTAAAAGCGGTAAGATCAAAATTCCACCTTTTGCCAAGCAACTTTTGGCTTGACAGGATTTCAGACCAGTGGGGGCTAAGCTCACTAGTGGTGCCAATTTTTGACCACTGGGGCCAAGCTCTTGAATTGAGATGGATCTCATAATTTGCTGGGAGTCACCTGTAAGATACATAAATAGCAGGAACATGTAATGTGCCACTAAGGAATCTTATAACCTATTGAAAGGGAAGAACTGGCCTTTGAAACTCATTAGTGAATAGCCAGAGACAAAGACTTGTATTGGCTGCATTAGGACCAATTTGGCCCTTAGTCAATACACTTTTTAGACCGATGTTTTAGACACAATGTTACAGATAAGCATTAAACCTGTCCAACTGCATTATTAACCTATCACAAACTCAACTGGACAGATCCAATTTAAACATCGGTATGGATTGAGTTATTTAGTAGATCAGATAAAAATGGATCTCACAAGTGAAATGAACACGGAAGGTGATTGGTTAAAAGCAGTGATGGCCAAATAAGTTATATGTAACAATCTCCGGGAAAGAAAACCAAGCTTTGGACATCAATTGCAGTCGGGTTTATTTAGAGATATTGCCCTCCAAAGGGCAGATAAGCAAAAACAAACCCTCTATTATGTACAGACCTTCATAAAGCTCTAGTTCATTGACTCCATTTTCTGAAAAGGGAACCAAAACAAAAGGGTTAAAAAAATAAATTTGAAGTATAGCACTTCATAGAAAACTTTACTATTAATAATAATATAAGACATAGCACGATGCAAATTTTAGTTTTTTCCATACACTGGTGACAAATACTTCTAAGTCAAAGCCTTATTTGTAAGTCTTTAAGTTTGTTTGGAATCGTTTCCATTAAAAGGTCATGAGATTTCTTTATCAACAACTGACTATTGCTAACATTGAGCGCAACACATTCGTTACTGAATAGTTATTAATATATCTAGTAACTCGTTCTACAGAGTTTAGATTTCTCTGCTGTATATTCTGTGCAATAAAAACAGTTCTTGCTCAATATTTTCATATCTAAAGCGAAGCTTGATCTTCAGAAGTCCTTACTGTTGTTGCCCGTATAGCATTTGCAGCGGGTGGAGGACGCTTTCCTCCATATTATCAGCCGCCAAAAGGAAAATTGGGACGGCTATTGATGAATGATGCGTCCAGTTGCAGAAGTATTCATTGACCTTTATTCCGCAGCAAAAAAACTGCAATATTTTGATCTTGCTAGGCCTTTCTGTGAGGTCAGAACAATGCCTATTATGTGGTGGAATATAGGTTAATGAACGTGTGTACACTTGTACGTGTGCTTTATGTGTTCCTGGGTTTTGAGGAGGCATCAGTAGGACCCAATACCAGTTTCACCAGCAACTGCTGTGCTTGAAACAAGATTTTTTTAAGCTTTTTAGTTGCAGTATCAATAAAACTTAACAAAGGTCAATTGCTTTCTCTGTGGCTCCCATCTTGTCTTCTGTCAGGCGGAAACCCCAGGACCACTGCGCATGTATGCAGACAGGCATTGGGCTTTGTGCCACTCCTATTGCACGCTTCTCTAGCGTCACTTTACATATCTTGGTTTACTCTCACTACAAACGGTCAAGCATGAAAAATCGAAATAGTAGCCCAAGAGAAAATGGCGTCTTTATCAAAAGTTGGTACCATTTATTAGGCCATCAAAGAAAAAAGCGTACATAACTTTCTATGTTGGCCCAATAAAAGATCTTCCCCTTAGCCATCTTTGACATAAGACTTAATTTTCTTTTAGTGTACTGGATATTGAACTAAATATATAACATGTTAAACAATTTTATTACTCATTGATGGACATATTGGTATAGCTTGAAACATACAAGATTAACTGTGTTGTACTTCATTATCTCCTTTAAAAAACAAACAAAAAAAAAACCTTGCAATAAAACAATCCCACTTTGCTTCAAGATGGAATCAATAAATGATATATACATAAAATATTACACTTTATTGTATCCACTGAGAAAAACAATTAAAAATCAGAGTACATATATATATAATGTGTAATGTTACTTAATAAAAATAAGAATGAAAAGATTCCACTTGGTTTCAAAACAAAAATATTAATTTTATTTGCATCCCCTCCGATCCAGATATTATTGGAAATATGGAGAGATCGAGACACAAACCTTTTATTCTAGCATTTCCTTGGGAAATAATTCTAATCTGTTCTATCTCAACAGAACCTTGTATTTGAAATCAATTGTCTAAAGTTTCCAAAAAACCATGGCCAGGACTTAAAAAGCATGAATCTCGCTATGAAACTGACAGTTCTCTCTGCCTGCGGTACGGCAATATCCCTGGAGAAAAAGAAGCAATTGGCTTTACGATCCAGGTTCATCAAAAAAGGATACATTAAGAGTTTTAGATGTTCACCTCTTGCTTCAAAACCGTTCTTTATATTATGTTTTTGCCCTAACAGTCTTACAATGCATTTAAATGGATGCCACGGATCAGTGCAGTCCAGCAGAGAGTGGAAATTACATTTTTACTTTGCGTATAGCCATATGCGGTGGGCAACAGTGGCCTAAAATAACACCGATAATGCTTGTATACAGAAACGTTTCTATATCGATCTCTTTCTGGGACACAGCTATAAATTCATACAACATCATATTTGATATGGTTTTGTTTTTTTTTAAAGTTCTCATAGGAATTTGTGTTATCTCAGCACCGTAAGGCATCTGTAGATCACATAATACAATGCTACATTAAAATGAGTGCCACATAACATGCATCTCTTACAGACAGCACGGATTGCAGGTCAGTACGAACACCTTAATGACAATGAAAGGTACGAGAGGTCCCAGGACAAACAAGTTTGATGATCTTGGAGCAACAGAGACCAAAGTAAGCCAAACAAAATGATAGCATGTCCTATATGTGGAATTTTAGACTGGGTACAGAGTTGACTTTAGTTCCAAAAGCTACCAGCAATATTATTGGTATAAAAGACTTAACTTAATCCCCAGGTTCAATTTCCAACATTCTGAAATACCAATTACACCGTAATTGTACACCGTAAAGTATCACAAAACTATAAAGAAACAAAGAGTGAAGACCTGAACACTATTAAAGGGTATTTTTGTTCTTGTGAGGATTTTCCCAGAAGGCATTAGAATCATGGTTATTGAGTAAAAAGAACTTTGTTTTTATTTATTTATTTATTTTACTTGGTAAGTTGACCGCTCATTCATTCACAATCCTCCAGGCTGGCCTAAAAAAGGTCAGATAACCATCAGCTCGCTAGCTCTTGGATAACAACTACGTAAAAGATCTCCCCCTTAGCCTTCTGCTTTTCCTAAAGGTTTACATGAAACTGGCTAGGACATATAAAGCATGAAACGTTGTCTACATGTGGCAATTAAATCAGCCTGCAGGACTTCTTTTTCCCTCCAGAGACAAAGTTGATTTATAGATATAATTCATCAGACGTACATGTCAAGAATCTTTACATTGTTACCTCTAACTCTAAAAAGTATTTTGCTTTATTTTTTTGCCTTAACGCTCACACAAGCAAGAGGCAAACAAATACTTGTTGCCCTTCGACATTTGCCTTTTAGAGGTTTCCATTCAAAGGATTAAAAAAAACCCGACCATGAGCCACATGCTTACCTTATAAACAAATTCACGTTGATATATAAAGTACATCTTGGCAAGTGGGCTCCTAAATTCATCTTATTATCATACTGTTCAGGCCTGTACTTACTTCTGTCCAGCGTCCCCTTGGGTGGAAGCTGAGGAAGCTGTCGACCCCTACGTCCTGCTAATGGAGTGCCTGAGGGACTTGTTTGTACAGAGCCCGTACGAGGGTGCGCCCTATAAAACAGGTTATAAAGCACAACGGTTAGGAGCCAAGCTATGTATATGTTAACCCTTCGAATGCAGAAGGAATGGGTTCACTCACTAGCACAGAAAGGGCAAATTTCATATTTTTACATTGCTATTATAATCCATAAGTAGTAACTAGAAACTAAATCATGTAAAACAAACAATAACCTGAAATTCTAACAGTGTATCCTGGATGTTTGGGATGTGTATCCTGGATAGTTTGGGCCTCGTCCTTTGAATTTGTATGGTAGCCAGAATTGAGGTTGTTTCTGCATAAATCATTTTGTAAAATTCACAAATATGTTTTTTGTATTTACTTAAACATTAGACCCAGTTTACAATGGGTAGATGTCTAAATTTTTTCCAAACAGTTAAGAATTTCTAACAACTAGCCTACTTTCTTGCGATATATATATATTTATATATAAAATCGTCACAGAATCGGGCAGTGAAAGAGGAAAGAAAATAGCCAGGATGGGTGGGTTCTGCCTATAGATGGAGTAATTCAGAGAACCACTATACGTCTAAGAGGAACGTGGATGAATGAAGCTATCCGAGATTTGGTAGAGGTCTCTTATGTTGGACGACAACTCTACGTTGAGCAACTAGGCCTTTGCAAATGTCACTCCTTATTCTATCAATGTAATATATTTCTAGAATATAAATTAATTGTTTTTAATCTGAGGTATGCGGGGCAAAGCCTACATAACTAACGGAATACATGCTGTGGGCTTCTTCCTTCCTACCAACCCAGACCACACAGGAGTTCATATAATGTATTTTCGTCTATTGTAGGAAACACGCAATACGTAACACCTACAAAAATGTAATTCTTGCTACATCTTTGAGTCGAAATAACACTATGGCATCATACAAAAGTACAAATTATACACCAGCTTTTATTCATATCAATAAACAATATTTATTCTGTTCCATGTTTCCTTGTTTTCTAATGTCCACCCTAAATAAATATATATTTGTGAATTTTACAAAAATTTCCATTACAAAATCTATTAGTCAAACAGTCTTATTTTGCATTCTAAACTTTACAAAATAAATCAAATAGTACCAATGCAGTCGTATAGCACATTAATATTTGATGACACGAGAATTTAACTAGACAGATTAACATTTAGAAAATACAGAAGAGAAGCTGCTATGACACGTGATGGGGAAAACAAATCATAAAATTCCATTAAAATGGGGAGAACAGAGGTGATAGAGAAACCATTATAAATCACATAAAAGAAATAACCTAAATCTTCACCCTTTTCTAAGTAAATAAAAGCAGTAAACTGTACGTATGTATTAATACCTAAATCAGTGCTGGCACTTCGACTACGTTGGACTAAATTTCCCATGATGTTCAACGAGCCTCGCTGGAAGCATAGACCATCATAGAACATCAGGGGCATCAAATCAGCCAGCACTGACTTACCCTAACTCCCTCAATTACATTAATAACATAAATATAACAAGAAAATGTCAAATATCCTTTATTACAATTAGCTGCATTTGTTGATGCTTAACGTTTATAATTGCATAATAATACGTCATGGCTGTTAAAAAAAAAAAAGAAGAAAACAAACTATATGTGATCAGAAGCCATTTCACTGATAGAACACAGACTGCATAATGTATAATTATATCTGTTCTTTTTTTCCCAGAATGCTCAGACTTTTAACAATTGTTTTGAACTTTATTTCAAGTAAACAATATACTATTGTTTAACATTTTCAATAACCATTTCTTCAGTTACCTCCAGTCCACTTTATCTACCCATTTATTTAACACTCCTTGTAGCAAGGAGGGACTATTGTTTTTGAGTTGAGTTTATGTTAGTGTAAGTATGTGTATGTGTGTTAGCCTGAGTGTGAGAAAGTTGCCAGTGGGGTAAGGGGTCGTGCCAGAGTGTGTGCTTGTGTGTTAGTATAGATGTGCATGTGTAAGTGTTTGTATGCTAGCATGGATGTGTATGTTTAAGTGTGTGCTAGCATGGGTGTGTATGTGTTTTTGTGTGTTAGCATAAATGTGCGTGAGCATGAATGTGTATGCGGTACGCATAAGTAAGTGTATTGAGCATAAGTAAGTGTATGTTTATGTAAGTCTGTGTAAGCATGTGTACATATGTGTGCCAGTGTGTTATCAGACTTCTGATTACTACCAATTAATCTCTGCATGGTAATTATAACGTTGATATAATGCATTATGCTGAGTGCATTTCTGGCAGTGAGGCATTTAATACAAAAAAAAGTAAAAGAAAAACTCAAACCCAAATGAAAATATTTTTATCTGATCTTTGTAAAAAGTGATTTATAATAGGTTAATAAGTGCTGAAAATATATCTTTACTTATGGAAGAAAAAAACATCCTGTACAGTTTGGTTGAGCACTGCCTGAAAAAGCTCAAGCTTTGTCCGCCAAACTATACCAAATGCTTTAATCATACAAGATAAAACTTTCTGCACTTATTAACATTCACATGTGAGAGACCCTCCATTTTAAACATGGACCACTTGTGTGATGGTATATGATGATTATTCTGTAAGCAATGTCTGATGAAAACAAACAACTTCTTATTCTGCAAGAGAAGACATGATCACCATGGTGTGTAATTTATGAGTCAGAACCAGGTTTCCTGAACAATGAGAAAAACCACAAAACAAATGCTGTTAAAAACTGTTAGTATACAACGCACAATGGCAGGCACACCATTATATCCGCAAGAGAATATAAGTAGTGTGTGTTGGCAATCAGAACGTTAGTATCTGGTGTAAGACGTGATCAGCCAAGAATGGAAACTAGACTTGTTAGCTACTTTGAAAATAAAATGGTGATAACTGTGGGGGGCGAAATTAGGCCAGGCGGTTGTTGCATTTCACCTCGATAAGGCAGGTGAAGGAGGGGCAGATCTTCCCGTCATTAATGAAGGCATCGACCTCATGAGGTTTGAGTCTGGGCGCTCAGTGGATCGGGAGCGGGAGGTGGTCCGCTCTAGCACAGGCCGTTGTTCGGTTGACCTGGATCTTTGATATGGCCCTCTATCTGCTGCGTCACAATTCCTGTAATGTTAGTCAAAAAGTCGCTGAGTTGAATTCTGCCACGCTTTGGGGGGGCAGGAGAGATTTATTTGGTTTATTTATTGGGTTACTCAATCTATAACCATATCCTTAATTAAAAAAAAGGTTAAGGTTAAATATAAACAACAAAAAAAAGCATAAAACCAACATTTTGAATTGTTGACCCATACTGTACATGGAGTTTTAGATCTGAACCATAATGATCATGTTTTAAACATTGGCAAAAACAAAAAAAAACATTGATGTACATTCATATCCGTGAACAAAAAACATTTTTAATACAGAATAAAGAAACATTGCACACGTTGAATCACTGATCACATACAATGCTGAATATAACCAAACTTACCTTTTGCCTCTAATAGCAACAATAGAAATATAACAAAAAGGTAAACATAAACAACCCAAAAATAGCATGCTAAAAACATACACAGCAAGTAAAGTCTAGATAAAGAATTAAGCAAAATGTTCACGTAAAACATGTTCCATGCTAATATATTCCACAGTTCTAAAAATACCTGTTATAAGATAGAAACATGGAATTTGGTGTTAGATTAGAACCATTTGGCCAATCTAGTCTGCCCATTTTACCTGATGAATCGGATCTTAACCAGTAGTTGGACTCACCTTAGATTTAGCCATATTCCTATCTCATGAACGTTTAAATGCCCTCAATGTATTAGCCTCTACCGCATCTGCCGGAAGGCTGTTTTACTTATCTGCCACCCTCTTGGTAAGATATTCTGACATCTCATCATTTCTGTCTGTGTTGGCATATATCCTGGGCGTACGTATCTCTTTCTCTAAGGCAACGGATGATTTGTATTGAATTACCACTCGTCGGAGACAGAGGTACAGACTTTAGAACCCAAAATATACTAAAATGTGAGGTATGCAAGGTTCCATCAAAAGATTTGCTAGGTAGAACTAGAAAAGTGGGTGATGCAAAAAGTTGATGAGGTGGAGAAAGTTTTGATGGAGGACGATTTGTGAGAAAAGAGGGAATGTGGGGAGACGCTGTATGGTATGGAACAAATAGGGACGAGTCTATCAGATATCTAGCTGCAGTATATCGTCAAAAACTATTTTACTAGCATGTTGCTTCGAAATAAAATATGTTGGTACATTTATTTTCACTCTTATATTTAAATCTACTTGTCATGGCACTCCAGATTTATTTGGTATTCATTATTTTTTTCCTCTGAAAGACTCCTTAACTCCCTAGTCATGTTGACATCACCTGGCAGCGGTCTATCTCCATGCTCCCTCTACTGGCCAAAGTCTACCTCTGTGTTCTAGTATTAGGGTAGAGGTGAGAACTAAACTTCATTAAGGACTGATTTCTCTTCCCTTGTACCCTCACCAATCTGCTCTGCCATGAACAAAGTCGACAACATCATAACTTGGTGTAATCGGTCACTACTAAAGAGGAGCAACGTGACGATACAATAGTCCCACTAGTCCCAGATTTTACTGCCCCCAAGTCTAAACTAACTATGTACAATCAAATCCTACATACAGGGGGGTTAGGGTAAGAAAGGGGGCAAAATAGAGGGCAGTCAACGGCTTATAATTCTTTCTAGAAGATGGTTTACCACACCAAATTCTGGTCAAGTTATTTTTAAATTACTCTTAAACAAAGCTAGCTTTAGCAATAAAAAACAAAATATGATGTCTGTTTTAAAATAATTTTAGCTTTTCACATAATATAATGTTTTGAGACAGCTGAATACACAATAGACAAACACCTTGACTTCTTATCTTTCCGACTACTGACTTTCTGACAATAGAATGTCTCAGTCTTAATCACACCAAAGGACCATCTGACACATAAAGGCCTATAAAAGACAACCTACAGGTCTGCAAGGAAATGTAATTTACTGGCGCAAAATGACTGCCCCTTTAATTTATTCTGCTCCCAAATTAAGAACAGCCCGTCTAAAACAAAATAACCAAATATTCCCGACGGGTTTCTGGTTCAATACTCATAGTCACCTTGTCAAAATAATCTGAGTGTGAGAAAATATATGTAAATGTTTTAAAATGTCAACATTTTTGGATACTGTGGAAACAATAAAAGGTTAGTATTATTTATTTTCTACTTAAGCTTCTAGAAAAGCCTAATTTCCAAATGTGTAATCGTCTGAAATGTCATTTCAATTAATTTATTTGGAAAGAATGTGTAGTAAGATTTTAATTACTTTAAATGTTTGTTATGCAAGTTTTGAAAAGTAACTGTGTACACTAGTGATAAAGACACGAGAGGCTGTAGCGATGATCTACTTCCCTGGCACAAACACTAGAACCTCAAAAGAACTGACAATAAATAGGACATGCCAGACTTGATGAGAAGAGGGGAGAAGACGCTATTTAAATTAAGCTGCATCCACTTTGCCTAGGAAACTGCTAAAATATGGACAACCCAGCCCAGACTGTCCTAAACAGGTGGTTGACCACACATTTATATGTTAAACATACAAACACACACATGCCAACTGTCCCACTTTCCCACTGAGCTGCTCTACTGTCCTGTTTTGGGAAACAGTGGAGGTCTCGGGCCTGTTAGGGAGGTCACAGTATATCCCCTGATGAGCTGATCGCGCGTTGATATTTATTGGGGCTGTAATCAATATAGACCTCAATCCCAGGCCCCACGGGTCCATCATTAGAGTATTGGAGGACAGCTCTGCTGATGTCATAGGACATGATGTCATATCCTGATACAACACATGTTTGGTGGTAAAGTAGATGGATGGTCTTGTGCTGACCTTGCCTCTAACTGCACCCCTGCCTCTAACCACACCCCAGCTCCACCCCTAACCAGACCCCAGCTCCACCCATAACCACGCCCTCCAATGAAGGTGTCATTCTTTGGACACCAGTAAAGTTGGGGTTGGGGGGTTGCAAACATATCATAATAGTGATAATATTATTAGGTTATTGCTTAATTTGGTTGTTGTTCCTACTGAAATATTCTAATGAGGCCACCATTTACATGGTGTACGGATAAAACCGGTATTTTATCTGTTAAAGTAGGGTTTTTTAATGGTTGGGACACTTTATGGCTTATTGCCCTTATAAGATCTGCAAGTTTAATGTGATCTAGAAATAACACCATTTTCCATATCACAAAGAGGGCACGGCACACCACACCGGCTTCTGCGCGTTTTGAGATGACTTACCCGTGGGATTCAGCTGATCCATTGACCATATGGTCTGCCCATGCACTTGCACCATTGTACAACCTTAACAACGCAGCCAAAACAAAAACGAGTTACAAACCAATAGGAAAGAAAACAAAAGTCTACAAACTACCTACTGCAAATGTCTGAGCTACTTTGTAAAATAATATAGGAGAATCATTAGGATGTCGGGTTTAACTTTGGACCAACTTGACATTGATGCTTTTGGGGAGATAAATGTTGTCCACAAGTTGACTCATTACGTTTGCTGTCGAATTCACATAAAAAGATATGATACTGTATAGCATACAATTTCTGGTGTCTGATTACATCAGAAGGTATTGATGGGAATTAATTATCTAGATGATTCTCGTATACCTTGTAACTCTGAATTAATTTCATGTACACTGGATGACTCCAATACAATATCTAAAAAAACACAATATAAATATGCATGGATACATATTTATATTCATAAACACACATTTATACGTCCAAATAAGAGGCCAGAAAGTCTAAAAATCCAGCATAGGGAGCATGGTTCCTGTGTGGCAGTGCCAGATTCCTACAGACAAACCCTGGGAGGTCCTTGGGTTTGACCCAGATTCTCCAGGTGAAGCAATGCTTCTCTGGCTTGGCTTCTTCTTTCTCAAGCCAGAGAGGGCTTCCCCCCAGTCACCTACCTTCCTACTCCCTACCGTCTAGGGCTAGCCATGTATGGCTCCACTTAGCCCCTACCCCAGAAGACGGAGAGCTCCAGGAAGCCCAACCTGGGAGGCTCCCATATATGCCCTCAGAAAGATGGCATTATACTCCTATTACTGAACCTCCATGAAAAATACCCATAGATTTTTCCACCAGCAAATTATGGGCCCAGGGTGCTATATCATACGGACTGTGTATTTCATAATGATGAATATATTGTATAAAGAAGCACATATCATGTAACATAGGAGTCCCTGTGTAAAAGGCTCGCTATAACTCCAGTGTAAATCTACCAGTCAATAAAACGTGCATTATCTTTCCTGGAAAGCCCATTAACATTAGTAGACCTTGGTAGGAAAATAGGTAGGAGGACTGTCTCTGCTTTACTGCTGCTGAAAAAAAATTCACAGCACTGAACCACTTTCTGTACAGTGGACCTTGTTAAGGAAGCCACAAAGCAAACCCATACTGTAGGACAAAATCAGAGGGGTGCCATGGTAATCTGACATGTTCCAGCAGAATAGCCCCACTAAAAAATTATGACCCTCTGTAATGCATAGGGGGCATCTTTTACCTTATACTACACTACTGCTTGTGTTATATTTTCACTACGGTAGTTAAATACCTTTCAGGATAACGGCCAGTGTCCTCGCAATGCACAGTAGGCACCCGTCTCTCCTGTCTAGTCCTCCTGAGCATGGAAGGAATAGCAAAGCTCTTTTATAGTTCTCAGTGACAAAAAGGGACTTCATACAACAGGGCGCACGCCAACCACCGCTTTAACTGCTCGAATTCTGCTTCAAAAGGATCCGCATGGCGTACTGACTGAGGTTAGTGAATTATATTCCTTTTATTCCTTATGTTTTGAACGTGATACGAAAAGCTCCTCAAGGGTTCTTTTTTGCGATTGGAACTACTTAAGGATACTGCACTATTTTGGCTTTATGTCCAATTGTCCATTTCTACAGATTTTATGAAGAAATAAAGATATTGTAAACTTTAACCCTTGAGGAGCTTTTCGCATTACTTTGGTTTGCGAGTGCATCCACTTTACAGATTTTCCAATAATTATTCGACTGTATTACACTATTGTGTGTTATTTTTTCCCCTCTATGTACATGCGCCCCAATATTGTCGGTTTTGAACATTTGAGGAAGTGTTTGTTGGGCAGCAGCAGTACAGATATTGGGAAGTATTTGTTTATAATATTTTTACACGTGATTGGTGTTTATTCTTAATTTCTTATGCTTTGGACAGTAAGAATGTTTAGGTCACATACACTGTGCATTATCATTTAATAATTGTTATAAAAATATAGTACATCCACTTGAAGCGCAGGTCACTATACCGTATTTAGGTCAAAATATTGCTATTTGACACACTTTTATGGAACTAGAACCAAAGCAAAGTTGTTATTCTGGCCCATTACATTTACCACAATCATACGCTGTATCTCAATGCTTTATATTAGGATTCTACACATTTTTATTTTGGGAAAATAACTCAAACTAGACTTATGACCCAAACTACTCTTTTCATGCTATTGCATACAAATGGCATTCATACACATATATATATGAATGGAATCATACATATGAGCGCACACGCATAGGGGGTACAGCAACATGTTCCACACCATGTGTACCTCTCAAGATCATTGTAAGCACCCTCAGAATAGGTACGGCACATCTTTCGGGAGCGCAGCAATCGGATCGCATCTTCACAAAAGATAGGGTAAATTGGGTGATCCTTGCTGCCGAGAAATAGGCAGAGATGGAGAACATATGGTGTATGGGCAGGTAATGGTTAAAAATGCATGGTAATCAAGTAAACATAAAAAGGAGGAGAATCACAAAAAAAAACTAAAACAAAAATGAACAATGTTAAAAAAAAAGGGTGGGGAGCGAGGAACATACCTGGGACCTAGTTAACCCTTTAACAGCCCACCAAGATTATTTTATTGAAGCGACTCTAATGCAGATAGTTCTATTCAATTAAAATCCTATATGAAACAAATTAGGAGGTTAATATATTCTATCAAGGTTCCTGTATTTAAGCAGGGTTTTCATATATATATATATATAGATATATATATATTTATATATATATATCTATATATGATCAGTTGTTTAGATATCATTTAATAGAATAGAGCGTCCACTCCAGACTATGTGATGCTGAATATCTGGTTCCCAGTTCCCAGGTATGACAATGAGAATGGAAAGGTACGAGCAGCAGTCCTATCGCCAGCTGGGGTTCTAGCAGCGTGTACGGGACCACGGCCAGGATTCTCACTATACAGTGCACTCGATGTACTTATTCTCTCTGGACTAAACTGAGATGGTTTCCCTCTTAACCCTTCGTTCCTACACTCATGAGTTTCTCTTTTTGTCTTTTATCAAAGATCTTGCGAGTAGAAATTTTTATTTTACAACAATCCTAAGCACAGTCCACATGTTAATGTTACAGTCCCATAGGGAGTCTAGCAAATGGTATTGAAAAGGTTGACAAAGTGTTGCCTTTGTTTTACAACAATGCAGAAAACACAGCATGTTGTGGCCCCATTTCTTTAAGGTGATCAACACGTTTCAGTTATGTACCCCGGAACTGACCAAGGTTGCAGTATTTGTGTTAAAGAGGCAGTTATGGCCCCTATTCCCAGGGAATGTCTACCAAAAATCAGCCTAGGGAACAATTCAAGATATGGATGTGAGATAGTTAGTGGGATTTAACCCTGTCTTTAAAATAGAAAATTAAAATCACGTGATAAATCCAACCAAAAGTAAATGTTCCCATTTATAGATAAATGAATTAAAATGGCAATAAGGATAGGCCTCATACGACAAATTCTAAATTTTCAGTTTTCCTGTTCCAAGCAACTAAAACTATAAAATTACACAGATATAATATTAACTAAGGTCTCAAAAATATATTAAAAGAAAAAAAATTTTTTTTAGAGGGAAAATAAGGGCTAGGGTGAGAGGGGTTGCTACAAGGAGGCATGAAACTGCTCTCTAAATCTATGGCACACTCCATACGTGCAGAGGTTAAAGGTGCGGTTCCACCCTCTCTTCAGAATAACGTATAATGAAAGCTAAACAGAGCATTTCAAATACAGGATCCCTCTTTCTTAACCAGGCTGTATAATTTTAGTCTGACCTCACATTTCAATAACAGCGCTGGGATGGGCTGTTGCCATAGCAGCAGAAAAGTTCAAACCATTTGAGGAAAGGTTACATACGCATAGCTGTTGGTAATTATTTGTCATAGTGGAACAGCACCTTTGAAAAATGGAATAAAAATAAAAACACAGTATAAAATATACCTGGGATCTCTGAGATGATGGTCGAACGACTGACTGAATCTGGTACGAGGAATAGTGAGATAATGACTGTGGTCATGGTAGGAAATAAGAACAATGAGATGTTTAAACAAGCGATGATGAGGGACATGACAAAATAACATGGCTAACTTACTGGGGGGGGGAAACAAATTCAGCCTCAAATCCAAATCCAAACATAATAACACTTCTTTTCAAAATACAAAAAAATGTGCAAAGTAAACAAAAAATGAGGATGGGAATAAAGAATGCAATCTGGTGTCAGATGGGCAAATAATTAATCAGGATTTGCTAGTATTTTTTTATCACATTTAATCACAGTAAAAAAATACCATAGTTGAAGGAAATTGGTGAATATTCTTTAAATTAAAGGTTGGACTTAAAGACACAAACCATTACATTTGGAAATTTATATTAATATTATTATTATTAACTTTTATTTATATAGGGCCAATTTATGCAGCGCTTCTTAAAATACACATATTCAAGGGTTCTGTCAAAACTAGAATCCACAGACTAAGACAAACTGATGCATTAGGTAGAGAGGGCCTTGCTCACAAGCTTACACTCTAGAAAGAATGTATATTTAAAATATATAAGTTATTTAAACGATGTATAAATATTTAAAATATTAATCAGAAGAGAGCTGGCAGATACATCGGGGAGGGAGTATTATTTATACTAAACCTAAAGTAAATCCTGAAAGGATGGGGAAAAGGAAGGCATTATTCCTCTTACCTCACCACGTAGGGGATGGGGGAGAAAATTAACACCCCTGACTAATAAGATTATACTCAGCCCTCCCCATCCTTATTTAATAAGCCAAAAGAAGGCAGAAAGCTCACTGTTTCAATTTGTCTCAAAGTAGTAAAAAAATTCTCAGCTTTTTTCCAGATAAGCATTTTTTTAATTAAATTTAACCCATGTGTTTACTTTAGCTAGAAATAAATGTAAATTTTTTTTTTACTGGGTAAAAAATGTCTAATTTGACAACAGGCAATAATATTATTCACAATTGTCTCAATATCTGTCAGGTTATACTCTTGATTTCTATAATTTCTCTGCAATAGCAAACAATTCCCACTTTGATCTCTACTGTTATAGAACAGAGGGGACCCGGGAAAAAGCAGGTTCATTCTCCAAATACCTGCTCATCCAGTACACAGTAATACTTACAAATAATATATACAGTACATACATATATATATATATTTGTGCGGGTGCAGCGCAGCCTATAAATAATAATCCACAATAGGCACATACTCATGGGATTTCTATTCGTAGAAAATCAGGTAATTTATTAGGTTTCACAGATCATCATCAACGTTTTGGTCTGAATATCGGACTATATATATATATATATATATATATATATATATATAAAATGTGCACGCCAATTCACCATATTTTTACACAAGTTCTCTGCAATCTCTTTTTTATATATGTATATAATTGTAAATCTATGTAATAAAATGTAAACAATAATTGTAAATCTATGTGCCTAAGCGTCGCGCGTGTTCTGTTTGACTGAGAGGGGTATCTGTGGCTTAGAGTGGTGTTTCGTGGAGCGTGGCCTGTGTGGTAGAGTGTGATATGCGTGGCTGAGTGTTGTGTGTGTCACTGAGTGAGTGGTAGTACAATCTGTATGGTGGGAGTGCAGGCCCGGACTGGCCATCTGGGACACTGGGCAAAAGGGCAAACAATACACACACACAGTGTCTGCGTGAATCCGCTGGGGAAGCCTGACTATGCCTTGTAATGCGAGACGCCCTAGTGGCTGTATGTAGAATTGCATCTAACAGCCAAGAACATGCTTTAGGCCCAATTGGATCAGCCATGGGAGCAATCATCTCCCTGCCAGCCCTCTCTCTCATGTCCCTCATTTCTAGTGCATATATATATATTATATGTATAGATAGGTAGATAGATAGGTAGGTAGGTAGGTAGATAGATAGATAGATAGATAGATAGATAGACAGATATATAGAATATATATATAGGCATCTCTAGTGCCCATAGTCTAAACTGGAAGACTGAACACATAAAAAACCATCTCAGCTAATGGATCTTTGGCATACACCTAACAGATCGTCTCTCTGGAAAGACCCCATCTCTCTATAGCTCCGCACATCCTGCTAACACTGCATATTGTTAAACACGAGAGAATACGCATCCAAAGCAGGTAAATGGAGCGTTAATATTAAAATGTTTTAAAGAAAACTGCTGAGACGTTTAGAAAGATGTCAGTATGACATGTGCTTAGTTATTTCTTTCATGATTAATGCAATTGCTCATCCGGCTATAGGCGGTGCAGTTGGTGCTGCCGCAAAAAGGCAATCTCCGAGGCCCTCCTGGCTCTTCACCCCGTGTCTCCCATATTCCCAGAGCTCTAATGAAAGAGAGCCAGTTATACATATCAAACATTAGCGCGTTACACGTGGACACATGGAGGGGTGGATGCCGCTGAGATGGAGAGAGTTGAGGATAATGGGATGACTGGTAGAGACAAGAAAAGTTAAAAAAAGAAGAAGCACATAAAGGTAACTTTAAATTATGGCAAGTGAGCCAGAGAGCTACATATACAACCGACCAATCAGTGATCCCTAGCCAATTTAATTTTAATTTAACACGGCTTCTACACATCCCAAAAAAAACACGGGAGACAACTTTCCTTCTGAGTCGTCCTCATAAGACTTGAATATTAATATACATAGCCAGGCCTTTAGTTTGTAGGACCTGATAGGTTGGGGTGGTTTAAACATACCTTTCTTCATTCAACCCATGCCTTTTCCAGTCCCAAATATGCCCTATGGTAATTATAGCTATACCTTGACCCAGTTCTAATGGATATGCATATATTAATTGATATAACACCCAAGAATCATAGCTCATAGGAGCATGTAGTATAGAAACTGATTCAGATCTATGATATAAATGAAAAAGTGCTCGGTTTGACAAGAAACTAGATGGTAAAAGTTACATCTCTCAAGGGGCAACATTCACTTTTCTTGCTCTTAAATGGAATTTCTTCCTCCTTAATCTCTTCCAATCCCATCATCAATGTCTACATTTACACCATTAACAGTTGTGGTTGAAAACTAAGATTGTTCCTGACACCCTATATTCAAAGAAAAATACATTTTGTTCATGGAATTATAAAATTCAGCTTCAGAACATTCCCCTGTGTAAGTGTATATATTTACAGAATAATCAGATAATTCACAAACCTGTAAACTCTTGACAGTCCAGTGATGTTTTTAAAAGTAAAATCTCAAAATACATATTTAGGGAGACTTTTAATATGATACGAGTGGTTTAGTTGGTGCCTGATGGAACACATTAACATTGTTACATGTCTCTGACATTCAAGCTTAATTGGCTTTCAGTCCAAAGCTGGCATGTAATGCGCATCATTACGACTCTGAAAGGGATTACCATCGGTGCAACACATCAGAATATCAGGAACTTTAGTATAATGGCCTAAAATAATATTATCTATCAGCTGTTAGACTACCATTCCCATTATCCACACTACAACAGCTTTCATGCCCCTTGACATTATGTTTTATAAATGAATCGGAACATACCTGGAATAACAATGCATGTACAGTATGTGAAGCTTTTGGAATTACCTGTAATTTCTGGTCATTTAATTTAATCCAATCTTCAACTAAATCACAACAATAGACAAACGCAGTCTGCTTCAACTAATAACACACAATAATACACGTTTATTCATACTAAACCACCATCTAAACATTCACATTGTAGGGAGTCCAGTCAATGAGTCAAGATTGGAGGTGTTGGTCGGAGCCGCCCTGTCCTAGAAAAAGCACTCACAAAGTCTGAGTTTGTTAGTTACAAGAAGCAATGTCTGATGTGAACCATGCCTCGAGCAAAACAGATCTCTGAAGACATAAGAATTAAGAACTGTATGAACGTTTGTACAGCGTGTTCAGCAAAGTTTGAATCAGACTGTGTTTGTCTATTGTTGTGATTTAGTTGAAGATCAAATTTAATGACCGATATATGCAGAAATCCAGGTATTTCCATGCTTTTTCCTGCAATTGTTTAGTATTCATTCGCTCACCGCCGCACAACCGAATGTTTATTTGCATCCTTATCTGGTTAGGATATTCTCTCTTGATTGCTTAATCCCTAGATATGGGCCCCGCTAAACTCTTTAGTTACCTTTCTCTGTCTGGGGAGTAGTGGTTATCTGACACGCGATGCCTCTCCACTCGGCTTGTGGTATTATAATGTGCAGGGCCAGACCTCGCCGTTCTTGGTCCTTGTTCCATACTCCTACCAAAATAAAAGAAAGTCCATGAGTGCTTCAGTAATGTCTTCTTTATATTTGCATTGCTAATAGCATTCCTCAACGACTTCTCTTCTGCATGACTGTTGCGTAGAATCTTAAAGGGCTTTCATTCTGCTGATATTCAGTAGACGTTCTTAGTAACTGTCGCATTTCCAATCATGTCCAGGTATTGGCTTGTAGCTAGGGTGTAGCCATGCAGTAAACATGTTTAGATACATCTCACGTCACGCAACATCTTCATGTTAAAATCTTAAAGTCTTAAAATGTTTCTACGCGATGTCTGGAGCCTAATAACTTCCATCTACCAAGAAGAAGCTGGACCTTTGGACCTTTTTGAAGCATGCCTCCCTTGACTGCCCCTTCATCTATTTGTCAAACTGACGTCCCTGGACACCTGGTTTGCTCTTTGTTAAGTTAAGAAAGAATAGGAAGCACAATTGAGCTCACTGTCACTAAAGGCCTAGTGAATAAACCCAAAAGTATCTGACAGTATTTTGAAGTTCTTAATACTTGTCTTCTTTACATATCCTTCATATCGACCAAGGGTCTACCTACTAATGCCTACGTTTTTATAAAACTAAAATAGTGAATAACCGGAAAGATTAAATAGTTGGTAATAGTCTATTTTGTAACTTTACTGATCTCAAGCTGTTTCTCTATTAGAGACCCGAGTCTATGTGTTGCATATGGACCAGACACACTTGTCTACCTCAGACACCTGACATATTCTTGTATAAGTCAATGTGCTATATAGAGGCATATTTATTATATTTATCATCTGATCTACCAGTTCCACTTTTTGCTTTGGATTTTTCATATTATCTTGAGCCTTGAGATTGATTACTCAAGTCAAACTCTGACCTCATAAGGAATACATAATAAGAGTGGTAAAACAGGACAAAAAAACTTCATTTAGAGCTGATTAACTGTGAGTCATTCTGAGTTCACAAGAATAATGACAGTTTCCTACATTTACAATACATCTTGATTGCACAGATGGCACTGGAAACTGAGGGGTTTTAATCGATAAATAGAAAGAATGTTCATACTAGCGCTTTATTCCTCGCCAAAGCGCTGAGAAAATTTTGTAGAACTAAAATTAATAATGTACAAACATCTGAAAAGAAGCAAAGCATAACACAATATTAATAAAACGCTAACAGAGAATAAAATCTTCTCTATTGATGAATATCACCCCCCAACACCAAATAACTTTGAAACACTTAATTAAAAGGTAAAAATGATTTTATGCTTTTATAGTATTGGTAATAGAGCCCCCATTCTATAAAACTCAAAAGAACATGAAATAAAGAATATTCATTTAGGGAAATATTTACTGATAATGCGTATACATATACCTTTGAGGGGGAGGTACGCTAGGAGACCAAGATCTTGTTCTTCCTATACTATCTACATTCGGAGGTCCGGTCCGAGGACAATGATTCGATGACATCACTTGCTCTGGAACCGATAATGTTGAACTCTGGAGATCGCGCCCGTTGTGCCGATAATCTGTGTGATATAAAATCATCGAGCAGTAGTTTGAAATCATTCCGATAGAGACAGAGCATGAGTTCTCATGAGATCTTTTCCTTGCCCTGGTGTATAAACTATGTACCCCTCTGCTTTACGCAGTATCCATAAACTCAGTATCCAAGATACTAAATATCCAAAGTCTCAGAATAACACATGGTGTACAACAGTGGTGAGGAATGTATTTTACATATAGTAAAAATTCCCAATTAAGGTGTCTATTCACTAAACAAAGTATTCACTATAATGTGACTCTGTGGGTGAGTGGACCATTTCAGATCTCTAAAATCCATTATGCATCACTAGAACTCATCTCACCTCTTAGTGACAAATGCACCAAGTGCCCCCTGCAGCCCATCCAAAACCCAAATAACCACCAGGGCACATACCCTGAAATCAGCCAGTATTCACAAGGAAAAACCAATAGTTCAGACCAAATTTGAGGAAGCTCCATGATGTGACAACTGCCAGGCAGCTCTGAAGCCCAGTGTACTAAGAGTACAAATCCAGGAGCACCTTAAGCCCTACCAGGACTGCTTGACCCGGTGCCCTAACCAGGCAGCGGTCGCAGTCAGGCCCTTCGTTACCCATGAGCGTGAGAGAAAGAGTGCAAGATGAGCTATATTACATAATGCATCCCACTCAATAACTGTGTATTATACATATCCAGATCAGCCCTTCTTGCAGGACTAATTGTTTTGTAAAACATCAACTGGAAAAATATAAAACCATACCCGATGCGACACCGACTCCGTCATCACAGTCGTAATCAGACACTTCGCTGTCGCTTATTCTCTTGGATCCTGCAAAAAAGGCAACACAGTGAAAAAGAACTCTTGGTGTGAAAATCCACTCTCTTCCAAGTCTACAACAGCAATCCAGCACTAAGAACTAGAGCATCAGGAAGAAGACAGAGGAAACGGAGGAGCTACGAGATTAGTAGGGAGCGTCTCACACATGTTATCGCAAAACAAGTCTGCCAGAAAAGGACTATGCGACACCGCCTCATTATACAGCATTTATTTTTTTTTATTTCTAAAATGTTTTATTAGAACTGAGATGATACTCTGATCTCCTTCTATACGTGAAACAGGATGCAAAGTATTATTCTGCCTGCTGACTTCTCAATCAGAGCTCGTATGTATGTTCTAGCTGTACAGAAAGTATGTTTGATGGATTTCTTGTGTATGCCAGGCATTCATACACATTTCATTTCTTTTAACAGATGGCAATATTTAATGATTATTTAGGGTGGGCCTATTTTATTCTCTTGGGCATGGGAATAGGGTCTTAAAAGCGATCTTTGATCCTAATTCCTTTTGTCTTCCCTTTCACGTAATTATTAATATAAAAATTCCGGAATATAACAAAAAAATCATATAAAAAAAATAAGATAATTGTGAAAATAGTTTTATAGAGGAATTGCAGAGTTTTAAAGAATCTCTAGCTCTATAGTCTCATGTGCGTCCTGCTAAACGCGTGGGGGGGGCTCCTATACAATATTCACTGTAAATGCCCATTTAATGCCTTTTCAATGGAAGATAGCAATGCTGGAACATTTAAATATCTTAAAAATGGGTCATTTAGCATAGCATAATAATAAATTAATAATTCCAGCTTTTCAGTGTTTTTTTTTTATCATGTTACAGTTTCCCTGTAAAAAAAATGACTGAAATCATTGTTCAAAAATAAAAACTTAGATGCATTTCCTGGAAAAAATGGAATGTCGCCCAATCTACAAGAATTCAACAACATAATCGAGATTCTCCTGTATGATATATTATTCTGCATTTCTGAGTTTTTATTTTTGTAATGCAAAATTGTCTTTTTATTTGTACTTCGAAAAGATTGTAAAACATTAAAATATGTGGCATTTTACTCACATAACAAAGATTTTTCCTTTCCTCTGCTATATATTGAGTTAGTTGAAAAAGTCACGCTAATACACAATGACTTTTGGAGAAAGAAGTATTATAATATAAATTAAGAAATGTCTACTGTTTATAAAAAATTTTTTATAATACATGTCCCATTGTACCAATACTGCCAGAACCAGAAGATACAGATAACAAAAAGGTTTATTATCCCAAAAAATTATCAAAATAAAGTTTGTCCTAATTTCAAACCCTGGGTTAAGCAAGCAGGGGTTAAGCTATAAGGAAATAAGGTTTATTGACGAAGGACATATGTACAGAATTTGGTATAACTAGAAACGGTCATCCACCTTCAGCCGGACATAACACACCAGGTTTCAGAGAACATATCTGCTTTTTATATACATTAATGTAATAATAATACACACATATATGTTCCTATATATGTTGTACCTTTTTATTGGATATCCATACCTCCCAAGGAATGATGGTAAGGGGGACAGTCCCTCTGAAACTCAAGGCCCTCTGTCTCTCGTTCAAACCCCTGATGTCCTTTCTTGGAGGAGCTCAGAATGTTTGATGGGTACGAGTCTACTAAACTGCTCTGCAGCCTTAAAATGTCACAATGATGTGTATATAAACAGCCGGATGGATCTATAAATTACTATGAATAAAATACTCATCTTCTTCTAAGTGTCTCCAGTCGAAGTTGATCCCTTTTATTGGGTTCACATAAAAAAGTATAAAATCACAAAGTAATAATTACATTTTAGGGTCTCTGAGGGGTCTTCTTCATATAAAATCTGTGCAGATTCCACCTGTGGAAGAGACCTCTGAGGTCATGAAAGCTTATATGTTTTTATGTCATTTCCTATGTAAAAGATAACAACCTCGACTAAAGACTCGATCTTCTCTTGGGCCAATACGACTACATCCCTTTTCCACTCTCAGTTACATAATCATGTATAAATTATTATGATTTATTGTTTTATATAGCGCCATCAGATTCGGCGGCGCTGAATAGGTCATAAAGTCACAGAAAGAGCCACCTACGTACCTCAATTCGTACCCCCTCCAGCAAAATAAAAAAAAAAACATCTTGGGCCATTTTAAATGTTGGGTGGTGTGGATATCAGCAATAAGATCCAAACAACAAACTACTGACTTAAAAAAGAACTCATAGATATGAGAGAATGGTATTGAAGTAGGCATTGGAATCATGTTGCTTTATGTTGGTTGAGTTTACATGTGCTGAGCCATAAGTCTCAATCTGTTGTTGAGCTCCAACTCCCATTATCTCCGTCTACTCCATGGTAGTAATAATCCGGCAACATCTGACGGCACGACGAGTGACCATCATGACAATAATTATATGCTGGCGGGTTAATGACCCTCTGGCTTAAGGTGGACTCCCGTTAATAAGGTAGGTAGAGTTATACCAGACTGCGCATATGGAGACATGCATTATGGAAATCTGACATGCTGGAATTTTACCTGAATTATATGAATATGGGCCTGTATCTGGAAAACAAATATTAATATAAACAGATGTCATGGGCAAAACATTGTGAAAAATACATGTAGCAGGGGCGTCTCCTCCATTCAAATGTGTATTATTGGTGCCCTGTGATATGGAGAATTATATGCTAATTTACTGATTATCGAACGTACTTCGTAGTAATGATATATATACAATTAACTATATTGTGTATTTTATTGATTTGGGTTGATTTTAGACACCCCTGCTTCACAGCTTTCCTGAAAATGGGATTGAAAAAAAACCCAAAAATGTATATTAAGCCATTGGTTGACATGACAAACGTGTGTAGGATCCCAGTTTCACAATTTTCAACCAAATTACATGAAGAAAGTCACATTCATTGGATCCGTTGCCAGTCAAACCAACCAATAACCTGCGTCTCAATTATCAAAGAATACAAATGATGCGTGTATAACGTCAGCGAGATTCATGCAAACCTTGTATATCACAGCGTATACAACTACAATCAAAAGCCGGTAACGCTTTGATTGTTTGAGAACTAATTCAAACTTTGAAAATAAAAATAAAGGAAAGCTTGGTAACTTAATTTAACAGCGAAAAATATAATATTTGTTTTTAAAGATGGGCTGGTGTTGATCAGACCTGAAGCGCGTAGATAACCAATGTCACACTACTGAGCGCCATCTTTTAAAAAAAATGTTTGCTGTATCAAAAATCCCGATCAGACAACAGCAAGCAGTTGGTTATCCAGGAGATCCGATTCAAAGAACACAATGATGTTTCCGGGATGGATAATACATACATTTAAAACAGGCTAACTGGTGTTCCTAGGAACCAAAACTTCAAATGTGTTTTGCACCCATTTATTATTATTATTTTAAATGTATTGTGTACACTGTTTATATTTTCCCCACATCAGGCCACTTGAGGTTAAATTCACATTCAAAGAACATTTATATACATTTTTCCTACAGAGCGTGTGTGTATAAATTAGTATGTGTTTTACACAACGTTTTATCAGAGTTTTCAGTAATTACAGTTAGGAAATGGGATAGTAGACCCCATTCTGAAAAAAGCATTTGAAACCTTGTTTTATAGATCACTGCGATACCGTTTGTTTTCCGTGGAAGACGTTCTTTACCGTTTTCTATGTCTCTGTTCCAGTTCTCCGGAATGCCCTTCCCCATTCTGTCAGACTCATCCCTACTTATTCTTACATTGAAACCCCACATGTTCAGAGAAGCATACAAACCATCTGTCTAATGTATTCACAACCTGCCTCCTAAAAGAAATCATCTGTTCTCCTCACCTTCGAGATCTCCATTCCACTGACTTCTCCACACCGGCCTTTCTACAATCAAATCATTCGCACCTTCTGTCTCATTCCCCGTCAAACAGCCAGCCATGTATTAACGTTATATTTTTGGCATTTTTTTTGTATTGTCAATTTTCATGTTATTGTTCACTTCACATTAGTAACAGTGCTAGGGAACCGTCCTTTGGGAACTTGAAGGAGGCCCAAGTAACCCTCGTAGCACATAGCAAATGGTGACCTGCCCAACAATTCCCAAGGTACATCCCCTGTCTAGGATTCATTATGTCCCCCGTTCACAGAAGAACTCAGCAGTGAAAACTTACGTTGTAACCTCCTTGCTGGGCTCTCCCCGTGCAGCTGCCTCCTTTGCATAAATGGGGATGGATGGGGTAGTGGCAATGAGGACACATCGTGCGTCTGAAGCTTGTACCAATGTGGCTCATCATCTAATAGTGCAGTTTCTAATTCAATTAATATCTGTTGGAGTAAAATAAAGCAGGAGAAGACATACCCCAATTACTGAGGAGCTAAGACGGGGAAAAGAAACAAATCGCACCGCAAGTAGATATATAGCAGGAGAGACGGGAGACTTACCAGTCATGGACAGTAGCGTAATACTCACCTCATGTCAGCAAAATCCATCTAAGAGGATTAGTAGCTACAACATACTAATGAACCACAGGTGAAAATGGCCAAATAGTCCGTCCTTGGGGTTTGTGATAGGCAGCAAGGACTCTACTGTGCTCAAAGTTAATAGATATGAGGGGTCAGCAATAGACTGTGGGACCCGTCACCCCGTGAAGCACCACCTTGGTATTATTACTCGGCCAGAGGTAAAAAGCAATATTCTGGCCAAATGACCCTCAAGCTCTAGACAGAGCAGGACTATCAAAGTTATTTAATAAAACCTGGTGCCAATGGCATAGATATTTACACAGAAGCTGCTATTCACAATAAAATGTCTGTACCTCTCCTAGTAAATTTGCTAAATGATGTTATTCCTTATCACATTGGATAGACAGGAGTCCACAATACTCCAAAGAATAACGTCATACTCATCAAGTATACAAGCTTTAGAATGAAATACCTATAATAAGGCACTTTCCTATTCAATTCTAGAATCTTCAATTCCAAAAATTATACATTACTTTATGAATGATCAAAGCATTCTGAAGCAATATAAATATACATGTACATTACCTCTCCCAAAAATTCACTCTCTTCTTCTCGGACTCTGGCTTGATCCCAAAGTGTAATTTCCAACATTCGTTCCCGAAACTCTCTCCGATGAACCGGAGAATAATTGAATGTTTGGTTCCATTTGGGCTCCAGTGTTTTCTTCATGGTCTTTGTTCTTCTTTTGTTCTTATCACTACAACACAAAGTGTATAAAATATAACACTGCTTATTAACAATGGATAGATGGCCAGTATTTCTTGTAAGCCATCCTATATCCTAATTCAACAGTATATTTACTTAAAAGTATCGACAGACATTCTTACCAAGCATGGGATCTGCAAAAGGTTTCTCTAGATGAACTACATAATGAAATCAATGTGTATATTTATTTTGGTTGAGTATCTTGAAGTAGACAATTTAATGACTTTTCAACAAAAAATACTTAGCCTTAATTAAAATGTAACTAGGATCTCAGAGTATACTTTTAATTAAAAAACTATCTATAAAAGATTAAAATACTTAATGATTATACAAAGCCCCATGAAGAACATACACTTGGGAGGCTACACAATAGCCTGAAAGGTGCTCAAACAATGACTCTGCACCATGTGGATAACTGAATATAGAAAAAGTTTTTTAAAAACAGCACAAACAAAAGCAGAGGCTACCAAAAAAAATCAACAGAAATAAATCTCAGAAAGTTTCAGTTCTTCCATTCTCATGGCACTTTTTTTGGTAGCCTCTGCTTTTGTTTGTGCTGTTTTTAATGGATTTAGTGTTTTTTTTAATTGAATGCGCTGTAGCGCACCTTCCTATATCTAGTGTTACTCCCTGAAGCCCCCAATCAATGAAATCAATTAATCAGAAGAGTGTTTTTATATGAAATATGCTGAATCAATGGATATTTAGAGATGATAAAATACATTTGGCTAATTGGTTTATTTAGCTAGGAAAGATTTATTCAGATGTATTAAGTACTGCTTCACCTTGTATGTATTAAGTACTACTTATGTTGCAACAGTAAAATCTAAGAAATGGAATAAAACATGTAATGTGTATGTAAGCATTAGATGAGCGGAGAAAGATCTAAGACCAAGGGGAAGAAGTACATGTAGGCAATAAAGTTCTTACCTCTGTTCATCGCACCATTATTTATTTAGATCAGTGGACATTCTGTTTCCATTAAAAGAAAATTATTCTCCTTTCTGAGTACTCATAACTAGGCTTTCTTTTGACTTCAGTCAAAAGAACTGAAGTTAATATCCTAAACATCTTGTTTAACCGCACCTTGTATTCTTATAAAGTGCCTCTGACTCATTGGTTGGCCAAGGACCAGAGTTTAAATTTGAAGATCCAGGTTCTTTCTTTTTTGTTGTTAATTCTTGCCCAGTAAGCATTCTAATATCATGCAGTTCAATTTAAACTTTGTTTTCCCTTTGATGATGATGTCATACTCTAACTATGTCATTCCTACCTTCGATCTGGAAGAAAATAAATTTTAACATAAGGATTTCTTGGTCTCCCATCTTCTCTCGGTGGCAGATCCTTTGCCCCTAATATAGTGACAATCAATTGATAGCCGACTTTGTCATAGCAGAGTTTTATCTGTGAAAGAGACATAAATATTATTCTTTGCTAAAAATGGCCCATACAAAAGTCATACATCTAGATCACCTATCTACTTGGCCAAAAAAACATGAAATGCTATATTTTTATTAATATTTTAAGGCAGTGACAGCTCCAGTCCAAGACACTTGGATGTATTGTGATTACATACGGTCTGAGAAATGTGTCGAGGACAGAACCACTTTCCAAGTGGTTTTAAATCTAATGCGTACATTTATATAGGGGGTAAAAACAGGGATTTGGACAACTAATGTCATTCTGAAGGCTGAGCTGTCACCTGAAAAGTAAAACAGAAAATAACTTAAAATCATTAACCAGGATATGGAAAGCCTCCATGCTGTGTTTCACAATGGACCGTGAACGGTAGTTAATGTGAACCTTCTATGACGTCGCTGCACATCCAAGCATAAAATCACCAAGATAGGAAGATTAATAAAGACAACACAAACAGCCAACCAGGGAGACGAGGCCATGTGCATGCTGGGAAATAATGCGTACAACCCCAGGAGAACAATGACCAAACCTGAAGACGACACAACATACATCTTTGCATTTTATACTCTAGTGTTTAACCCATTTCAGGTGATGGGTCCGCTTGAAGCAAACCAATAGTTCGAATCTCATGGTTGCTTCTAAATGTGTCACAATGTGTTGGCCGATCTGCAGCAAAAGTTCTACATTAGTTAAATAACTTTTAAGAACGTCATGACTACCAATGGAGTTATAGTTTATAGGTTTCATCAGCTCTATCGTACCCGGTTACTGTCATTAATAGTATAAAACAAAACGTATTATTCTATCGAATTGGATTCTTGTTTGCTAATGTGTGAACTATCTTTTAATGTAAACTATGTGTTGTATACTGGCATACTATAAGTGAAATGTCGTATATTTTATTACCCTAAGAATTTCCCCCAAATATCTGTATGAACTATAAACCTTTCTTTAAAGAAAAAAAAATATATTTTTTATTCTCTTTTTATATAGCCAGAGCGTAATAAATCCTTTTAACTGCTAACATTCCTGCGATAAGCGACACGGCAATGTTTTCTGGGTGTCCTTTCAGGATAATATTTAGGGTTTGTATATTTGGCCAGTGGCCACGCGTGCTCAGTGAGCCCGGTTATAAGTCAGATATGGATATATATATATATATTCCCAGTTGATATGCAGCTTGCCAGCCACCTCTATTAATGCATAGAATAAAGAAGATAGCGTAGAATTATATTGTTTATATGCAGATTAACTAAAAGAGAAAAAAAACTCAATGGGCAAACTGAAAACTGTAAATAGGATACCTAAATCTAGTATTAAAAAATCATAGTTCTCCAAACACGTATGGATTCTGCCCAAGGAATACTGTGCCCTACTTACTCAAACTCACGTTGTGAGGTAAGTTATAAGTAAAAGGGCATCTGTCATATGTATGCGTCTGGGGCTAGGATAGATAACCTTTTATTACTTCATCTTTAGTTATGATCGCTCCAGCCTGCCCGGCCCTCTGAGTGTTCCTCTCTCTTTCTTATTGGGGACAGTGGCCACAGCGTTGCAATGTCCATTTAAACCTCCCGCGTGCTCCTTCCTCCCCGCTGCTCTCCACTGGCCAGGAGGCTCTATTAGAGATTTGGATAATGGACCCTGAATGGCTTTGGGGACGTGGATCTCCCCCCAGGATACCAGCCGTGGCCAATGCCCTTAAATCCGCTGGTGTGTCCTATGATTTATTTGGTTGAAGGTAACTGGCAAAGAAGTTACAGTCCTTGGTGGTGTTAGATTGTATACATAAAAAGTGTATATTAACTAACACCCTGTGTGAATGTTATCACTACAGAAAAGTGACTATAATTCTTATAGTTAAAAAATAGTAATTTAGGTAGAAAACATAGGGAAAAAAACCCATATTGTGCATGAAAAAGTGGAAAAATACCTTCTTGACTCCAAAATGGCGACTTTTCACCAGATCAATAAACTATAATTAACCTTATCAACCTTTATAGCCTCGTATTTTGACTTTGCTGGTGTATCATCCAATAAATGCAATAAATGTCTATTAAAAGACAACATGTTCTGAAATATTTAAAACTATATATAAATAGACTTAAAATATTTTTTTTGTGTGGAGTATTATCCAGTGAATATATTGATCTGTGATCTCACTAATAAAAATATTTTCAGGAATTCATCATTTTTGTATTATTTGTTTGGGAATTTCCTCTGATCAAGAAACCAACCTGATTTAATAAAAAAAACAACAAAAAAAACCCTCTTGATTACTGTTTTCCCTCAATAAAGCCAATGCTGAATATTCAGTTCTCCTCACTTTAATTATAACAAGAGCGGACCAAATTGCGATGGGCAAGACAACCAAGGGAGAGATATGTATTTGAGACGCTAATTAAGAATTATATCTCTACAATTAAATTATAGTGAGTGGGAAGATACAAGATATTCAGTTAATTACTTTTTGTATAAAATCTGGTTTTCTTGTGCATATATTTTTAAGCAACAATGCATCTTACAGTGTATCTTAATCGCCCTAGAAGCCTATTTTAAATTGGTAACGCCTGCAGAGCGATGTTGTCACGTTTAAATGCAATGTGGATTTCAAGGGTTAAAAGTTTATGCCTGTATTATAACTTTTATAATATAATACAACTTAAAATATCCCTATGCCACACATTCTGAATTATAAACTTTATTGCCAAGGTACATGATAAGGGTTCTTCTAGCCCAACATTTTTAGCATTAATTAAATTCCTTATTATATCACATAATAAAATACATGAAAACCAACAGTGTATTCCTAAATCTAATGATTGCCGACCCAGATCACTATTCTCTCTAAGATGAGCAAAAATCATGTTATGCAAAATACATTGTGCAGGGTTAAACAGCTATTTCACATTTTATTACAATATTTTTTTTTATTACAATAAGGTGGGGTCATCTACTTACTACGACTACACTGATCTTTTAACGCATAACTTTGCTACATATTTCGAAGACATACAATGAGTCTGTATCAAGCTCCAGATAAATATAATCCAACAAGGAAGGGGTTAAATAGTAAATTTTTGTAGCTTTGGCACAAATAATAAACACAGCATTGAGCAAGTTTTAATATATTCGATATCATCGATACCATCACCTTACTATCCGATCATGAAGGTAGACGTGTATTCTGGAGCTTGGTAAACAGGTCATTTCTCGACAACACTCATCAACTGCTTTCTAATTAACCCTTTTGGTGCTGGGGGAGCATTCGCCACTCACCTTGTAGGCACAAAAAGAACTAACAGGAAAGGGTTAACACTATATATTAATAGGGGTGATAACAATGAAGGGGTAGCAGCATGCACCGCATTATGAGCTATCACAGGGTATTGTGAGCAGTTGCTAAGAAAGGCAAACAACTTGTACCCGCAGGCAACGCTTGCTTTAAATGGCAAGCATCGATTGAAAATATAATAAGCTGGTAAATTTCAGCGTCCTGATGAAGGCTAATCCCATATCAGGCACCATTGCTCCGTTTTTGCTAAAAGACGTACTGGCGGCTCAATGAAAATGGCTGTTACCGATATAATTAACCTGTGTTTAAAGCAAGGAGTTACCAAAAGGCAACCGGTCTGGCCGTAGCCAGCGGAAATCCATTGTCAAAAATGGGGCTTTGGATGTTAGGACAAAAAGTAGAAGCCTACGGTGTCCGAGTCAGATCCCGCTTTAAGGAGGCACGTACCAATTCATTCAATGGAGTGCTACTTCTTTAATCAAGTTGGTAGCCTTAAATACATAAATAATTTTACTTAGAACTTTTTTTATGTGATTTTTCTGCTGCGGTACAAATAAGTTTGCCAATCTTTAATTTAAATGATTTATTTAGTATTGGAAAATGCACATAGAAGCATATTATTATTATTATTATTAAAAGAAAGCTTTAAAGAGACGATGGCTGATTTAAATTACGGCCAAATCACAAGTAAACAAGCAAATAATATTTATTATTTATGTACGCTGTGGCACATGAAACATACAATAATATATTCTCTCTCCGCTGACGTATACACACATTTTTAATAACGTCTAACAATATATTGTTTTCTAAAAATAACCGGTTTACACATTCTTTTTGATTGGGGTGATGACATCATCACTATGTGTGCCTATGATTGGCTTTTTGCCAGACTAATACCTTGGTGTTGAAATTGTTGGATATTTCATGAGTGAGTTGTGAGAGAACTTAGATTTCTTAACAGAATTAAATGTATTTTTAGGCAATTAGGTGAGAATGTAAGGCGCAGATTAATCTGGTAAATTAAGGCATGCGGAGATGAAAATTACCTTAATAATGAAATATAGATGTGTTTTATGGACTAAGCAGCCGTATGAAGCCTTTTTGTGGCTCCAACAGTTAAAACCGAATCGGAGTCTCTACATGGGCAGAATTTGATGGGTTGAATGGTTCTTCTCTGCCATCAAATTCTACATTGTTATTTAATTCATCACAAATGGAATAATTCTTAAGCAAATTACCTGGAAATTAGGCTTAATTATGAAAAAAATGTGTTTCATTGTAACCTCGAATTTATTATTTATTTAACAGGCCAGTATAAATTAACATACATGTTAATTAGATTCTTTTAGAGCCGATAATGACGTGTATCTCTTATACAGAACAATGTATCTAGAATATGGTATTTGAGTACAAAGTCTCTTTAAAGTTTAACTACTTGTGTTTTTGTTATTTTTTGGTCGTGGTGTGCAAATTGCTTGCAACAGCCTTGAAAAAAATATGGATTAAAAGGACCAAACACAAAGTTTTCCTCCAATGCATTTTCCAAACTAAAACAAAACAAAACAAAAAATAAGACACAGCTTTAGTTTCTGTCAAGCAGAAAAAAAGCCTTTACCTGAACCCTAGGGACAAAAGGCGCGGTTCTTCTATTAAGGCTTTGGCTCTGGTAAGCAAATTAAAGAAAAGAAACAAAAAAAAAATAAAGCAATAAAACAAAGAGACAACAAGCTAAAATTAAAAAAGAATTCAAAGCAAAAACACAACTATAAAAATCAACGGCAACAAAGTACATACCGGCACGGATTATTTAGGCAAATTATATGTAAGTAGCTATGAACACCCATCCTTCGATGTGAACATTTCATAATTCACTTTATTATTCAAGCAAGTGAAAGAAACGCTGGGCTTCAATGTATGTGACGGCACGTTGGGTATAACATGAGTAAATGCCAGTTTGTGCAGTAATTGTCTGGAACCATCCACTGAAGTCAATGAGGTCGGTGGTCATAATTGTGGTGACTTGGACAATACTCAGTGACAACCACAAGACAGGGTGCACCCACCCATTCACACAATATCTAACTAAAAGCCATACAGAATAAGAGTGAATTGGGATTGGAGCATATCAATAATAACTACTACACACTTAATACGTTTGGTAAACAAAGGAATAAAACAAAATGATGTTCTCTCTTTGCTTTCGCCTGCACACTGGGAATATACTGAATCCAGCTCTAATTTTCCATCATGGAAGTCAATTTCATTGGAGATTCTTTGGGAAACTACTTTTGCTTTTTATCGAACATCACTAAGGTGGAACCTGCTCCTACTAACTAATATTGGCAAGACATTGCTGTAGTTATACACCACTGGGGCTAAAATCTATGTAGACACGTGTTCTATAGAGAGCTTGATGAAAATAATATGATACACAAAAGAGGATGCATGAAGCTCTGACATCATTCATACCGGAATTTTTATTCTTAGAACAAACAGAAGGGTTGGACGATGAAAAGGGATTGTTTCAGACGTTACTGCCGTAGTCAGTTATTCCCCCAATACTTTAGAATCTTGATCTCTCAACATTATGTGACTTTAATCTCGATTATTTTTTTACCACCAAGCTGTATTCCTAAATTATTAGTAATGCAGGATTTCATAAAATACCAGCACTTGGTGATCTCGACCTGTAACTAGTTGTCTTGACATAGCAGCACTCCGCAATCTTCTCAATGTATCAATCCTGAAAGACTCTGATACGCTAAAACTGCTCTGCACTGAGAATGATGTTGGTGCGGCCATAAGAACTAAAACTACAACTACAAAATAATAACCAAAAGGGCTGATTAACGTCTTGACTATTTTCCATGATTCACACGCAGTCTTTAAAACCAAACATTAAATAGTACTTTTTTTTTCTACTTGAGAGTGAATACTTGAGACGTAGAAAGAGTTGGATACAACGGGAAGTTTTCTCCTCAGTTATGGGAAGAAGTGTTTAAGAAAATATATTTTTTTTAAAATATTATTATTATTTTAACCCCTTGATGACAATTGACGGTCCTGGCACGTCATGACTTTAAACTGGTGCAGAAAGCGATCTACGTTCGCTTTCTGCACCTAAACAGGGTTGCTGTAATGCCTCAACGTCAAGGCATTCAGCAACACAGAGATCGGCATCAGGGGCCGTGTCTGACCCCTCCCTGGGGCATCAACAAAAAAAGGCTGAGAAAATGAATATACACACACACACATTATATATATATATATATATATATATATATATATATATATATATATATATAATGTATTACAGCTAAACACAAAACACCAAAGAAATGTTAAAACAGCCTTTGTCACGAAGGGGTTAAAATGGAAATCAAAATAATGCGTTGGGTTTTATTTGCCACTGTTTTTTGTGTGGATTATTTCTTCACTATATTCGAATATGTACGAGTGCTTAACTCATACTCAATTTATAACTTTACATATTGTAAAGTTGTTCACATTTTTTTATTTGTTTTTGCAATTTATTGATTATATAAGTAACAGAAAATGGCACTACAGACCAATGGACTTATTTAAAATGTATATGCAAAAACATTTAGGACCATTTCACTTTGGTAAATAGGAACTTATAGAATGTGTAGAAAGTGAAAAATTATAGCTAATGCTAAGCGGCTCTCCATTGTTTGAACAAACACAGCTATTCATATTATGGGGAATGAGAGGGGTCACACAGAAAAGTACGAATGAAACAATTAGAATTAGTTTATGAAATGTAGTTTTGAATAAAGCAAGACTATTTTATTGGTAAAGCTCGGAACTCTGTCTTGAAATATTATTATTAATATTTTTAACCTTTTTTGTGGCTGAGGACAGGAAAGAACATCTTCTGTTTGAACACACACCACACATGCGGTCTGATCCTTGGAAAACTGGGTTGTCATCACCATCCTTGGCTCTGTGCTGACAATATTTAAAGTGTTGGGCATTTGTTTCTTTTGGTGTCACAGCTGACACCATAAAAAACCCCACAAACACCTGGCCTGTTTGTGCTTTTGCTTGAAGGATTCAGAGCCCTTGTACAGTTTGATGGGGACGGGACGGGTGTTAAGATCAGTGACTAATAAACTTTCATACCCACTCACATTATGGCCGTGGGGAGATTACGACACAAGTAGTATCTCCAGCGCCATTGTATTTGCCTACAGCAGTATTTTCTCCGGAGTGCCAGATGGATATATTAATAAATTAGACACGAGCAAGAAGTATTGAGAAATCATGTGACTTACTGAAAGTTGTCCAGATAAAAACTGGGGAACATCTCTTAACATTCCTGGGCTCATGGGGGATGTAACGGATATAGAAGGGCGATCCATTTTCTGGGATTCAAAGGAGCTAGAACCTTTAAAAAAAAAACACAATAACAGATATATAGGTAAAATGATATGCAAATGTTCTTCGAAATATATTTTATCCCTCAACCTCCTCTTATAGTTTCTGCTGGTACAGTTTAGCTGATACAGCTCCTTTTTGCTTCTTGTACAAGAGCTGGAGGTCTTGATGGAAGACATGTTGCCCCCGCTGTCCCTAGCATGAAACACCACAGAGAAACCATATGACCTGCAGCTCTCCTCCGGGAGCCGAAATACACAGGATGTTTTATCAGCTAAACTATAGCAGCAGTGACGTAACTACAGGGGTCACATCGCTCGCAGCTGTGACGGGACCCCTTGCTTCTGTCTCCTCATACCTATTCAACATAGTTTAGAAAGGGCCTTTCTGATCTGAATGGGTCCAGGTCTGACGGACCCTTTCTAAACTACTTTGAAACAGCATGGGGAGACAGGAACGTATCGGGGTCACCTTACATCACCTGACCCCCGCCATGAGCCCGAGACACGCTGTGTGAGCAGCCAGACAGAAAACTCCAGAAGCAGTGAGCAGGGGCAGGTGGGAAGTGGGTTTGTATGTATATGTATTGCTATTTATGTATGTATGTATGCGAGCATGAATGTGTAATTGCGTGTGTGATTATAGATGTGTGGGTGTTTGTGCGTGAGCATATAGTTGTAAGATATGGAGTGTGTGTTAGTGAGTATGAGTAATTTGTGTATGTGTGTTTACATATGTGTGCCAGAGTGTATGTTTGAAGTTGGGGGGGGCGGCACAGACAAGGTGGAAAAGAAGGCACAGACAAGGTGTTTGGGGGCAATGATGGCACAGACAAGCTGTTTAGGGCAAAGATAGCACAGATAAGCTGTCTGGGGGCACTGGCAAGCGGGGCAAAGATGGCACAAACAGGCCAAATATAATCTTATGGTAATTCAGTGTTAAATATACAGAGTACAGGTAGAGAGAGTCTAGCCCAGTTGTACGTAATACAGAATTCAACTGAAGTATGTTTTTTTTAAGGACAATTATGGTATATTACTCTAGCTTTTTGTAAATAAATGTAGTCTATGTGATCATTTAACATAAGTAGAAGTTGACTAGTAGTTACGAGTGCCACCTTAATGATTTCATGCATTCTGGAATTAAAGTGTTCTTCATACAGGACAAGAGGCAAAACACTTGATTTACTTACTGGATTCCAGCTGTGCATGTGTGCTATCAGGTATCCTGGGTATATCTCTGAAATGAAAAGTTAGGCACATTGACGATATATTAAACAATCAAAGCACATTGCTTGGGGACATCGAATGCCAATAGTCCTAGAGGGAGAAAGGGCTGTTTCTATATACCGGTATAATGGTTCTACAGAGCACTTTTTTATTACGAAAACAAATTTGCTTTAGAATTAATTATGCAAAAGGCTCCAGGAATCTCTTCCAGATGTAAACGTGTTTTCGGGTTGATAGTAAAAATCAGAGCCCGGGATGGTTTACATGCCCCTGAATATCAATCAGGAATCTGCGGTTAAAGGAGGCTTGGGAAGTATTATGGGAGCCGTGTCCTCCTGTATGCAGGGATGCACATATACACATCTACATCTCGTGCGCTGTGTAATGTATCAAGTTTCCTTAGCACTGGTACAGTATTTATAAAAGCTAAAAAGTTATTTAGATGCACTAAAATAAAAGCACTTACCCTATCGGTCTGGAGACCACTAATTCTACTTGTGCCTCTGGTTTGGATTCCAGAATAATATTGTAAACTTCTTCAAATGTGGCGCCTTGTAAAAACCGACCGTTCCACTCCAAAACTTCATCGCCTGGAGATTAAAGTATACTTTAACTTCACTTACAATAGTATTTTCTAATATATTTCACATAAAACATAGGGAGTGGTTGGAAGTAAATAAATTCCGTTAAACTTTCACTAAATAATACTAAAACCGTTCGCATGTCCTAGGTTAGTAGAGGTCCTAAATGAAAGTGGGGTCTCACCTGTAACACAAGCGATTGAAAAGAATAATTATACATAGTTAAGAAAAACAAAATGCGTGCTCAGATTTATAGATTATAGTTATATAATATGAAGAATTGTAACTCACCCCTATACATCCCCTAAGGGGGCCCTAAGCAGATGCCTATGGTAGCTCGGGGCAACCTCAGTGTAGTTACATGGATACTCGTTGAAAAAGCAACAATGCAGACTGAATGTGTATGAGTTTGCAAATTGCTAACCTGCGTGTAAATATTTAAATGCCCGAGTCTCATATCTGTTACACAAGAACATCTGCTGCGCTGCAACTGACGTTTACCCCAATTAACCTGAACAATTAACAGAATTAGGTGAAAAAAGGATCCCAGAGCTATTTTTAGATGTCTTGCTAAAAATATGAATGAAATCATTTGCCCCCTATTATAACAGCAAAAACAATATCTTGTAGTGGTGGCCACAGAAGCGGTCAGGGGTTTCTCAGATACAGGGGTTCATTTATATTGACATATACAGTGATGCAGCGGTTAACTTCTATCGACAAAGAACAAGGGATAGATACGGGCCAATTCTCATTCAGGTAAATGCCAAACAAAGCCAACAAAATCAGTCCTCAAGGACTCTATATCTGCCAGACTAATCAATACATTAACATTTTGTATCAATGTGTAAAGTATTCCTAATGTGGATGCTAAATAATCTACTATCTAGAATGTGAAATCTATGAGAACATTTGTATGGGACTCTAAAGGGACACAAATCCACCACGAAAAACCTGCAAGTCCTCCTTAGAACCAGTTTGGGGATCGTATACGCCCTACATATGATGGAGCTGCACATCATCATCATTTACACGCAAGGTTGATGGAACTGAAAAGTCTCATATTATAAACAATACAAAGGTAATATTTGTAACATATTGCATGTTCTGTATTTAGAGACCGTACCTGGTCGGAGGTGGCCTACTGTGTCTGCCAGACTTCCTTTCTTCACTTTGGTGATAAAGGCGCACAACCGACCTGACTCTGTCATTTTCCCCCCTACGACCTGGAGAAGAAAAAACACACAATGCATTATTGAACATTTAACTATATTCTCATATACACTCTGTCATATAACATGCTTAGAATATTCAGTGTAACAAACAATTAATATTGCTGCTACAGTTAAGATGATAAGAAACCGCAAATGACTTCTTATCAACATAGAAAGCATGACGGAGAGAATTGGGCGTTTCTGATGAAAGTCAGTAATAACGGGGGCATAAACAGTGAAACAGGGACATATTGAATTTCCCCTTTTTAAGGAAATGGGGCATTGTGAAGTTGCATAAACAACCATTTCTAGAAGACAATATATAACAGCTGGGATTTAAGCAGTACATTTTTTAAGTTACACGATGTATGGTTTATACATATTATCATGAGGTGCATATAGTTAGGATCAGGGGTGTAACAAAGGCCCCCGAGGTACCCCCTTTCCAAAGATTCTGGGGGCAGAAAGAGGCCCTTTTGAAATGTTCCCTGCGCACAAATGTGGGTTTATAACTAGGCCTTTGTTAACTTAGTAATGATACAGCTTGTGAAAGTTAAAACTGCTTAGAAGGTGTCAAGGCACTGAGAAACTTTACCAGAAAGGGTACTTAGATCTTAAAAAGACATGCTGGATTTATGGTGATTTATGTGATCTGTAAAGTCGGTATGGGTCTCGATGTGGGAAATTTATTTTAAAAGATAAGTGGTGATCAATAAATTGAAATTTGTAAATTTAAATCAATTTATTCATCCAGTAATTTAGTGAACCGGTCTTAACCCGATTCAAAAGGTATGCATTACGTAGGACTAACCTAGACTGGATAAATGTTTCCTACAACTTCACGATCAAATGACACTGAAACATAAAGGGATGTCTGAAAAAGATATATATTCCAAAACGGAAATATACTTTATAAAATGTGCGGTGTTTTCCATCAGCTTTCTTTCTTTATTATGAAAATTTGGGGCACGATAAATCTGAACACAAAATATCTAGTATTTCGGACAGGGTTAAGGTAATTTGACGGCCATTTTTGCAAATTGAAATATTAACCCAGTAATTCATTATTAGAGTATAAAACACGGCTTATAGAACACGGGGTTTAAAGAGAGACCAGAGAAAATGTACAGCTGATACAAAGTTTTACATCATCAAACTAATTCTGTCATAAACAAAGTCTACTGCAAGGTCTGCAAGAAAAGTACAATAAAAGCTTCTTGTTTTGGTAACTTTGTTCATATATTTCACAAGATTGCAAAAGTGTACATTAAAAAGGAAGGCAGCAGGAAAAACAACATATTTCTAGCAGTAATAAAGCCCCGTGGGCATAATTTCCCATTAAAAAGATATAATATCAAGTGTATGGAGAGCATAGAAATAAATACAAAATTGCTAATTAAGTTTTGGGTTTATTATTTCAAATATTAATGTGTAAAGCAATAAAACCATGGGAATTTCCTTGGTTGTAAGAACAGCATATTATAACTAGAAAATCATATTACAAATAGCTTAACAACGGTGCTGGATTGAGACCTAAAGAAAGTGCAAGAATTGACTATAATGGAAATTGAACTCAAAAAAACTAAGATAATTTATGCATATATATTGTAATGCATATACATTTACATATTGCAACTAACCATTATGCACAATAGATAGAAGGATACCCCATATGAACAAAAGTATTTGGACACCTGATTATCACACCTATATGAGCTTGTTCCAAAACCATGGGCATTAATATAGAGTTGATCCCCAACTTTTGCGGCTATAAAAACCTCAACTCTTCTGTGAAACCTGGCATTATGTCTTCCGGTAGGTAGTGTTCTCCAAACATTATGTTCCGATAGGCAGTGTTCTCCTGGCATTATCTGTTCCGTTGGGTAGTGTTCTCCTGGCATTATCTGTTCCGTTAGGTAGTGTTCTCCTGGCATTATGTCTTCCAGTAGGTAGTGTTCTCCTGGCATTATGTCTTCCAGTAGGTAGTGTTCTCCTGGCATTATGTCTTCCAGTAGGTAGTGTTCTCCTGGCATTATGTCTTCCAGTAGGTAGTGTTCTCCTGGCATTATCTGTTCCGTTAGGTAGTGTTCTCCTGGCATTATGTCTTCCAGTAGGTAGTGTTCTCCTGGCATTATGTCTTCCAGTAGGTAGTGTTCTCCTGGCATTATGTCTTCCAGTAGGTAGTGTTCTCCTGGCATTATGTCTTCCAGTAGGTAGTGTTCTCCTGGCATTATGTGTTCCGGTAGGTAGTGTTCTCCTGGCATCATGTTCCAGTAGGTAGTGTTCTCCTGGCATTATCTGTTCCGTTAGGTAGTGTTCTCCTGGCAATATGTTTTACGGTAGATAGCGTTCTCCTGGCATCTGCCAAACCCAGATTCCTCTGTCAGACTTCCAGAAGTGTGTGCATCACTCCAGAGGACACTTGGTATTGCGCATGGTGATCTTAAGTTTGGAGGCAGGGGCTCGGCCATGGAAACCCATTTCAGGAAGCTTATGACGCACAGCACTTGTGCTGATGTTACTTCCACAGGCAGTTTGGAGCTCTCCAGTGAGTGATGCTACAGAGGACAGGCGGTTTTTATGCACTTCAGCCCTCGGCAGCCCCGCTCTGTGAGTGTGTGATCTACCCATTGCTGGCTGAGCTTTCACTTCACAATAATAGTGCTTAAAGTGGATCGGGGCAGATCTAGCAGGGCAGAAATTCCACTTACTGACTTGTGGCAAAAATCGCATCCCATGAGCTCATCAGTAGGACCAATTCTACTGGCAATGTTTGCCTATGGAGATGGCTGTCCATGTGCTTGATTTTATATACCTATTAGCAATGGGTGCAGCTGAACCACCTAAACTCAATAATTAGGAGGGTGTCCACATACTTTTGGTCATATAGTGTGTATATATATATATATATATATATATATATACACATATACACACTGTGACGGTATGCAGTCATTTTACCGTTATATATATATATTTATAGCTAAACTCAAATTTTACTTCGGGGATATTCATTCTTCTTAAGGATATGATTCAGAATCAGAAAGAAGAAAAACTGAAGCACATTTCAGAGAAGTATAATTTTAGCAAACATGTCACACTTTGAAGTTTCAAAAGAATAAGTTCTACTTTTATAAAGAGAATGATGGATTCAAGAACGCACCCCCGCACCAGCAAAAGCATGGTGGGCCCGTCACACAAAGAAGACTTTAAAAACCCTGCGGCAGAAAACTATTCTAAAACATAAAGAAGGATCAAAGAAAATACTAATGCCTGGGATTTCAGAATGAAAAGGGGCAAAAGCAAAATGTCAGGCAAAACCTTCTCTAATAGCTGATGCATTCATTGTAAAACTTAGGTCAAAATGGTTTTTAACAAGACACTGAAACTTGGACAGGGAACAATGATAAGCATGGTTTGGTAAATATTAATTTATTAAGACTTCACTAAGGTGAAGACTTTGGCTTCAGAAAGGCTTGGCCACACCAGCAAATACACATCTGTGGTTCGGTGATCTTTTCCGACGTTTTTGGATCCAAATGTCTTGTTTGTGACCGATAACAGGAGATGTGTTAGTCCTAAGAGGCCACCGCTATCTGCACGTCACAGATATACCAGTCTTCCCGTTGCCAAATGCCTCGCCGGAAGGCACCACAGACGTTCTTTTATCACACGCCATGGTGAATTAATTTAGTGATGCTCAAAAGGGTATAACTGAGTGTTATACACTATTATTGTTAGTAGATCAAATGCACAAGTTGAATCTACCAAGTAATCTGGATGGACAATCATGCCTAAATTAAAATGATTGTTTTTTTTTTTTAAATGAAGTATTCCACCAATTCGTATAAAGCCGATTAGAATGAATTGTGCCCTATAATCCATAGTTACTATGGTACTTTTCTTCTTAAACTGTACATTTCATAGGAAGCTGGTTACCATATTGAGAGAATAATAGTGAATTCAATAAACACCGGAGATAAATATATCAGAAGGAATTGAACAGCAATCCTCCCATAGACTGCAAATGGAAAATGTGGGATAAAACAGATATTTTGGACCATATTAATTAACTGGTTTTCATCTTGTTTTTGCCTTTGTGGTCTATGGAGCTATTCACGTGTGATTTATCTCTAGCATTGAAACCGGCCATATCTGCGGAGCAGAAAAGATGGGTTTATATGTAAGCATTTAAATATATAATAAAATGTACACATTATTCAGTACATGTGCATTAATAAAAATAAGTATGGGTTGTCTATATCGCCTTACAGATTATTAGATGTATTTATTGCATTTTTGATTGAAATATTTATAGTTCTTTAAACTTGCCCTAAGTTTGGCGCTTAAACTAGCATTCATGAAGCCCATGGAACAGCGCAGCTTAGGTGGAGTGGGCCTTGACAGAGCTAGGTGGTACGCATAAGGAGTGATTTAATTTAATTGGTTCAAATTTGTTATGGGTGGGGTCACTATCAAGGTACATAAGTGGCAACCATTTTGTAAACGGACACTTAACTGCTTTTCCAAATCCTGGTTGTCCCACCCTCCCTTTACTAGTGGGTTGTGGGGGTGACTACCCCGTTTTGTCACAGCGGCGGGGGTAGTTGGGGATTATTGTTTAGTATGGTGGATTTTGTGGTTTGGTTTACTAATTTGACTTAGTTCAAGTTAGTTTGGTAGGTTTCGAGCTGGCCTGTGGCTCAGAACCTGGGGTGGTGTAGGGGTGTCTCGGTATGCCCCTGCATTGGTGGTTTGGTTAAGTTGGTGGTGTAGGGGTGTCTCGGTATGCCCCTGCATTGGTGGTTTGGTTAAGTTGGTGGTGTAGGGGTGTCTCGGTATGCCCCTGCATTGGTTTGTTTGGTTAAGTTGGTGGTGTAGGGGTGTATCGGTATGCCCCTGCATTGGTGGTTTGGTTAAGTTGGTGGTGTAGGGGTGTCTCGGTATGCCCCTGCATTGGTTGTTGGTTAAGTTGGTGGTGTAGGGGTGTCTCGGTATGCCCCTGCATTGGTTGTTGGTTAAGTTGGTGGTGTAGGGGTGTCTCGGTATGCCCCTGCATTGGTTGTTGGTTAAGTTGGTGGTGTAGGGGTGTCTCGGTATGCCCCTGCATTGGTGGTTTGGTTAAGTTGGTGGTGTAGGGGTGTCTCGGTATGCCCCTGCATTGGTGGTTTGGTTAAGTTGGTGGTGTAGGGGTGTCTCGGTATGCCCCTGCATTGGTTGTTGGTTAAGTTGGTGGTGTAGGGGTGTCTCGGTATGCCCCTGCATTGGTGGTTTGGTTAAGTTGGTGGTGTAGGGGTGTCTCGGTATGCCCCTGCATTGGTTTGTTTGGTTAAGTTGGTGGTGTAGGGGTGTCTCGGTTTTCCCCTGCGTTGGTTTGTTTGGTTAAGTTGGTGGTGTAGGGGTGTCTCGGTATGCCCCTGCATTGGTGGTTTGGTTAAGTTGGTGGTGTAGGGGTGTCTCGGTATGCCCCTGCATTGGTTTGTTTGGTTAAGTTGGTGGTGCAGGGGTGTCTCGGTATGCCCCTACATGGTTTATAATTTGGTTTATAATTAAACGGTCTGGTAGGGGTGTCTTGGTATACCCCTATTGTGGTCAATGTGTAAATGTGGAGGCACCTGGTACCTGTTGGTGCCATTGTTATACGGTTAATTTATTTATTATGGGGGGGTCATTGTTAATAAAAGAGAAATCTGTTATTTATGTTTTAACCGTGGTGGTCTGTTTTGACAATGACCTTTAAATATTGTAAATGTTAATAAAGCTGTGGAAATTATGTTTGCACCTAATAAAGTGTGTGCGTCATTATTAGGTATAGGGTACGGTCTTCCTGGGCACAAACTCAACTATGTGCTTGTCACAGTGACTCCGGTAAGCCCATCATTGTCCACGTGTTCACACGGTATGTGTGCAGGTGCTTACATGGCTCTAGTATTATTTACCTGCGTGATATATTATGATACACAGTAACATTGTGCTACTAAATATCCATATTACTATTCAGTGTATAACCTGATGATGAGAACTTTATTTAGGTTTATTTATTAAAGGGAAAGTTTACAGGAGAGTTTGGTTTCAACTCTCCACATTCATAACAAGGGGCCAACAAAAGCAGGTTTCTCCAGCGTGAAGGTCTGGGCTTGCCCTGTATAATGTATAATTAAGCATGGAATGAGAATTTCACTGATTTAACAATACATTTTATGGGGCCAGGAAATCTTTTCTTGCAGCAGAAGCTCAACAGAGTTGGCCCTTCATAATGCATTGGGAAGTCAAGGAGCTGAAACCCAACTCTCCTGTCATCTCTCCCATCATACCAATACATCAAGTCTTTGTATCTCCAAAGTGTCCCTGCTCTTATGGGCAGGGTGTATACATTTTGCCCCATGGGGCGAGTCCAGCCACTTGTCCAGTAATATAGTGGCGCTAAAACACATTAAGAAGACAATAAGAAGTCAGAGCAATCCAATTTATATTTCATTACCTTAGAAATACTTTGTAGCACAACGATCAGTACAGCGAGGGCAGAGCGAGGGCAGAGCTGGGCCAGTGACAAGCATCAACGGCCAAGTACCCGATTCAAAGAGCCCCGACGCATATAATGCCAGCCACCAGCTACAAACAGAAAGCGCCCCTCTTGGGTTTTGAGCATTCACGATTGAATTGTCCTAATCTAGCTCTGTCCCAGAGAGATGGTAGAGAATTTATTTTGATAAATATTCCTCTTGGCATGTTGTTCCTGGAGGCTTTCGTATATAGAGCTTATATTTTAAATCCAATTTTAAACTTCTGAGCAGAAAATACTGGAACATGAGGCTAAAGGATTCAGAGTTTGCAATTTGGGATAATTGGCAAGGCCATGTACCTTCTGCGAGACAGACCCACGTACCGCACGGAAATTGGTGATTAATGGCTTCAGTGCAGTTCCTGTCATTTGCTTAGCGGCCGTCAAACAAATCCGGAGGGCAGGAAAAGTGGGTTAAGAAAAAACCTAATTGACACTCACCTTAAGTCCAAGCATCGCTCCCGAATCTCGAGGAACGCTCCCGTCTTTCAGCCGCTTATTTAACAAAATGCGGCCGATTAGGCGTTCTCCATCTTTGGACGGCTGCCAGGTAACGGGGTGCTGCATCGGTGATATAAAGAAATTATATGAGGCATCGTTCTTTTGAAAACAAAAACCGAAAGAGCAGCAAGGATCGTGTAAAGACTGCGCTGTAGAGAATCTGATATTCAGCGATGATATTAACTGTGGCCGAGTGTCACAACGCAATGGCGTGTTCTTTTGGCCGTCAGTACATTTAGGGACATATGATTATTATGGGTATAAATTAAAAAAAATATTGTGGCCATACATATGGCTTTTAGGCGATTAAACACAGCAGCAGCTGGATCTGCATGTTGTGATGCTCTGTTTTATATATTTATATATATTAGATTTGTGAAGCGCGCAGTGTTCTTTAAAGGACCCTCGCATTAGCTGTTTTTTTATTGGAGCGAAGCAGAAATGAAGAGCTTTGATCAAACGTCTATACACTGCTGTATAGAGAGCAGCGTAGGAAATATCACTCTGCCTTACCTGATCCTAGTTAGCGCTCGAGTTTCACTCCATTTACCAAGGGTTTGGGGTCTTATAGTCAAATTATAACCGGTCCATCAGACAAAGACTTTTCCACAATGTTTGATACCTAACCCTGATTGTCTTTTGCTAAATAAGTGGGAGTAATTTATGAATTCTAAGATTGTCTAACTACTATCGCTGGGTATTCTTACCTTTATTAATCTTACTCTCTGGCTCAGACAGGAGCTGTCCAGTGCTGAAGTTCTCAAATCCTTTGCCAATGGTCTATTATCTGTCCGCACGCTACATAATCTGTATTATTTCATCTTCGACTTGTCAGCCAGGACTTTTGTTATTTATCCAAACCAGAAACCACTATTCCTCCCCCCCCCAAATACACCGTTATTGTAATCTCTCCTCGCTATACCATACGCTGCGTGTGTTCCTCTTTAACTAGCGATATTGGTCTGAATGAGCCTGGAAACAGTAGACATCCCTGTGGTTTTTGGACTGAAATTAAGATGAGCCAGGTGTTTGGATTCCCGTCATAAGATAAAGGACCGGAGTCACACAGCCCCTGATTCACTCGACTGGCATAAAGTTTTTGTGGGTTTTACAGAGTAGATGCCAGAATGAGAAGCTTTTTCTAATATTTTCTTTCACTGCTCAATTCCGAACTCCAAAACATAAGAAATCTACACAGCGAAAATATTAACCCTTAAAGTATAGGGTAATTTTTCATGATATTGGGGAAAATAAATATCTATTGCAGAGATTTCTTGCAAATCAAAGAGTTAATGTTGTTTATTGAGGGGTTAATTATTTTTGGCATCCATATATACAATAACATCAAATATTGAATTCTGTACAATCGCAGCTGCTTCATTAGTGCAACGTTTGACATATTCCATGCGCCATGCAGATACTACACAGAGCAAACTCAGAAGACAGACAGACAGACAACACGGCTCCCACATCACGGAAAGCAAATAAAGGAAGACATTAACCCGCAAACTATGACAAATGGCACAAAAAAATGTCATGGCAACAAATGAAAAAGGACAAACATGACATGAAAGTGAAAGGGAAAAAAGAAAAACAACTTTTCTGTGCAAACAGACCCAAATTTGTTTTTCTTACCCGTTAACCCCTTAAAGTGGGATCACAGCTAAAGGTTTGCCAATTGAGCTGCACCCTCCATGGATATAAAACTTTGTGAAGGAAGAAGATACCGAATACTATAAAATTAGAAAAAAGGACATTTCTGTGCCTGACGATTTCCGGGATTGTTCAGTACAAGGAGGAGGTGGTTTTTGTTTTTTTTTTCTTGTTTTGTTTTTCTTTTCTACACCTTAAAAAAAGTCTACACCTTGGAGCTCATTTAAAGACAGCAGATGCAGCATGATGCAGCTACCGGATGCCCAATAGTGCCAAAAATCTGGTGATTGTTGGCAATGTTGGCGATCGACGATGCCATCACACCCAGATCTTCAAATAAGCCTCCTGCCTTATCGGTAATGTTCTAATTAAATGAGTGACAGAGAGTAAACGCAGACCAAATGAGCAGATTCAAACGCAGGCTTTTCACAGTTTCAGTACCTTCTCGCTATGGCTATGCTCCTCGTTTAGGGTGGTGCTACTACACGTGTCTACCCCAGAGTCTTTAATCTGGGGCTCAGACCATTCCAAATCCTCTTCCAATGAGTGGCCTCCATAGCACAACATTTTCTTTTGTCTTTCAGACAAGGTGTTAGAATCCGACATAACTGACTGCTCACTAGTTTTTCTTTTTCCCCTTTGACTGTCCCCTACAAGTGTGGGATAAAAAAAAGGATATATATATATGTATATATATATAAAAAGGGGGGAAAAAAAGAAAGACATGCATAGGTGTAACTAAAAACAAAGGAAGGTGTGAAATGATAAAGGAAATCGGATGTTAAGGCCCCAAATGTCTCACCAAAGACATTGGGGACGCCTCGCTGCTGTGCCAAGACGTGTGCTCCAACCAGTTGTAATCCATGTCACCTAGAAGGACCGGCAGATAAGACGGAGCGTAAAGGAAAGGTGAGAAGAAAGAACACACATTTAAGATAGTCAGTGTTTAATCGTTTCCAGTCTGCGGAGTCTCCATAGCTTCTTGAGTTACCTGGAAATCTGCAAACTTTTTTTTTTTCTGGTTTGAGACAAATTAACTTAATATAATCATATCTGGCTGCCAAGCAGCCACCAAAACAAAAGCTGCAAAGAACCAACATCGTGCATATTATCGTGTTCAACCAACCGACACCGTGTCCCTCAACCACCCGAGGTCTTCATAAGAGTTACATTCCAAAAAATAAACACTGTATATATATCAATGATGAATTTGTAAAAGAATTGCAAAATACATTCATTTTGAAAAAAAAATTCTAAGCAGCTATTGAAGAATCACACTGATTAACGTATCAACATTGAAACTGCCCCCTGATATTGACACCTGAACCTTACAGCCAATTTACCCCTCAACGGCCAACAAATTGAAGAAAAGAAAACAAGGCAACTTCCGTCTTAATAGATGCTGAAAAATACATAACCTGTAAGAATGCCAAAAAAACACTTTCTAACTCAAAAAGCAAATTCAATAGGTCACACACCTTTCATTCATGATACGTATATTTTCCTTCTTCGCTCGACGTAGTATTTCATTTATAATGGCGCTGTCACTACTTGAGCGCTAGAACGTAAGGCAATTAAAACCTGTTTCAAAAAGGCAGACTTTTTTATGTGATCGGTTTTCCAATATCTTTTCATTTTATGGATGTCCACTGGGAATACAGCCAGGACCAGCATAGCTACTGCGTGCCACTTTCCAGAAACATGGCAACCAAAAGCGTCTTCGCCTGGCTGGACCATGCCAACATCTTCGTGATCATGGCGCATTTAATGGGCAGAAAAAGGACATGGCCTGAGCCAGAATGGGCCGATGTTCACAGTCCAACCGCATGAAATACATCAACAGCAAGTTGCAAATCAAGGGTCTGACACTTACAAGCCCTACATTGGCACTGAAAATAATGTTGGGAAATGTGGGTTTGCTAGACTGATGATGTTATCCTACTGTGATTATTATATGGGAGGAATCACATGCCCCTTTATACTGTAATTTCCTATGTGGTATACATGAGCAGGTGAATATTTTTTGCTATTTTATTGTTATATTTCTGCTGAGTCAGCAGATGAGTGATAAACTTTCTCTAGGGAAAAATATATAGCTGCTAGTACCTAGTAAAAGCGTACATTACGTCTGTCATTGGAATACGTGGCTCATATTCCCAGAATAAAGAGAACACACAGAAATCAAGACAAAAGTAACTACTTTCTTCTACTAACGCTGAGCTGCCTAACGAACTTCGTAACCAAACAAAATCCATACTCTAATGAAGACCTAAGAAAACAAATAGTCAGAGAACTTAACTCATCACAGTAACTTGAAGCGGATTTAGGACACTTACAGAGATGGGAGAAACCATTTTCTTTCTTATGTTATTGACGTGCCTAACATCAACATTCTATAAAACCACATTGGCGCTAGATGCCTTTCTTCTATCTGGAGGCACTCTTTGGCCTCCTTTGGTGGGCACCTGTAACCTGCTCTGACCATCACGGATTTCTCCTTCATGCAGCACACCGGCATCAGGAGGGTAGAAGTCACTGAGCACAATGCTAGGTGCCAGCTTGCCAGTGCAGTACCTAAACCTCCCAGGGTGGCTATTGATGAGGTCCTAAGGGGCAGCTTCTATGAGCTTCCAAAGTAATCCTGGAGCTTGCCCTGCGTTAAATATGGCACTGCATATCCAAGTGTTCTTCTATAGGACAGTCCATCCAACAAATGCCCTTTTCCTAATGTCCTTTTTCGAAAATATATATTGTCCCGCTTCTAAATGCTTTATCTAATTACAAAAATAGTTATCAATGACGTACAACGTTTTGGTAAAGCCAATCCCACATATTAAAACATCATTCAAAAATGTCCCTTTACTCCCCACCCTCCATCCAAACTTTACCAGAATTCCACACGGATTTGTCCGGCTCTTAAGATGATTTGATTAACGCATGAAATAGCAGGTGGGGGTTCAGAGGGGGGACTAGGGTTCCTGGTGCCCGGGTGTGGGATTTCATGTGCGTCTCCCAGTAGGTGAACCTGTACACGGACCACCCACCTCACCAGCCTTAGAGCACCCCAATAATGGGGGCCATTATATTCTTTTGGTTTGACATACATAGTGCTAACAAAGCATTGCATTGTATCTAATGAATCCACCAACAGAATGGAATATCTTACCCTTTTACACTGTGGATTTTTTCACCAGCCTCTAAGTTCTATATCTGCAATATAAATAAAATCTCTAATTGGCAGAAACATTTATTTCACTTGGGTGGGGGATTTGCAGAATCGCGCTGCTAACACGAAAGGTATTTTGCTCGGCTGGAGCTTGGAGCTGATCATTCTCTGTTCACTGGAGTTGACCTCATTCAGTCAACATTGCTAAAGTAGATAACATTTTACATTTCTTCAGAGCCAAAATTAAGATTTATTACAGGTTGAAAATAAAAATAGTTTATTCTAGACTTGTTAGGATCACTATGTTTAAAGAGGTTTCAAACAGCGAATTATAAAAGGTAAAACATGATCATTAGAACATTGACAAAGGGCAGACTGCCTTCTTTCCATAAAGGGGGTACTTTGCTTTAGAAAGAATGCCCCACTAAGAAAGAGCCTACTATTCTATACATGATCTCTGCCCCGTGGCCTTCGGTGATGGTCTTCAGTGTTCACGGTCAACCTTTACTTCTTGTAATATCCTACTTTATCCTACATGTAGAATGAGAGAAGGACCCTTTTATTGAATAAACATATCACAAAATGTTACGTCATGGAAAGATATGGTCCAGCAAAATATACGTGTGCCGTGACTATGGTGGTAAGTAAAGACCCCGGGCCAGCAGCCGCCTGTGCACTCTGAGCCCCACGCCAAAACTTCTTAAGGGGTTAAAAAAAGTGGTTTGTCTCCACTCTGTGGGACCTTCCAGAATGCATCTTTTAGAAGGGTCTTTTTTAAAAGAGGCAATACACTTTATTTAACTTAAAGGGACAATTCACCCATCATATGCACTTGAACCATATGCCAACTGACTTTACATGGCGCCCCCTTGCAAATGCATGAGAGATTCTTCAAAATCCGCCATATGCATTTGCACCTCTCTCCACCTCCATGTTACTTGCCATGCAGGAGATATGTGACACGTGACACGCTTACCACCAGTCAGCTCTAGCTGGCTCGGCGAGGCGGGTATAATGAGACCCCCGTGTACATGTGCGACCGGAGCTTTCCTGGCTCCCCCGCAGTCATACATCTGAATTAGTTTATCACGCCAGCATTACGCAATCCGACCTTAGCAAGAAAGGGACTTATTATTAGACCTGGCTTTATACAATCGTATAATAGAAGTCACTTGGTACTGTACAGCACACCCTGTACTTAGATCAGGTTCACCAAGAACGGAATGTTAAAAGAAATCATCGAATGGTCCACGGGAAGTAAAATATGATCAGCAACTCCTCTGTAATTGGGCTTCAATAATGTCAACCTTTCCCAAATCAGCTTTATGAGCTATATGGTCAAAAAATAAAAACCCTCATCTTTCCCTAAATAATTCCGGTTACGAGTAAATGCCAGAAAGTAGACTCTTAGGATCATTAATCCCCCATCATAGCAGAATTCACCTAGAAAAGTACAGTCCACATGCTGAATCAGGAAGCTTGGGCGGCGAAAGGAAAAGTTCACAGCCATAGGACTTTCCATCACTTTGACACCTCAATAAAAACCTGTGTAAATTAGTAATTGGATCATTAATAACAAAAGAACAGTTTTAGTAAATTCCATTTAACTCAAAAGGGATATGTTTGGTATTTTGTGTTATTGGAACTTTCATTGATTGCAAATGCAACGCTCGTACAGAACATTCAATAAAAATTTAGCACTCGTTACTAAAAAAAAAAGCAGCAGAAAATACAGTACGGTCAGCTAACGGAAGAGATTTTTGATATTTTTTTTTTTTAACTGTTTAAACCCCCATTGGCTGCACACGTATTAGAAATTTTGATGGTATTACTACATGGCAAAGGCTGGAAAAAATGAAAAATTTAAAAAAAAATCCAGTGTTTTTTGGGTTCCCAAAGCCATTTTTTCTGGAAAAATTGAAAAACATATGGAGTGTGGAATAACGTTCTCCTCATCACAGTGTAATGTCCACCTAGATTCTGCCCAGTGAATTGGGTTTTCTTTTTCCTCCTCTCAGTATCATCCCGTTCTAATGTATAGTTGAAATTTTCTTAACATATACCGATCTTGTTCCATTTGTAACAAAAAAATAAATAAAGTTTTAAAAAACAAATTTAGTTTATTATTTAAGGAATAAGTTGTACTTTTATTTCAAACATAATTTAAACTTAAACTACATCACTAGGTATGACCGTGAGAATGGGGCTTATACGCCAATCCATGGTGAATGCACAGATTCCATGTGTTCTAGAACCACCTCTGACTTCTACTACATGGTTTTCCTACTGCTGACTCAAACATGTTCCATTCTTAAACACAGGTGATCCCTTCACATGTAACCTTGGCAAGGCTTCCCTTAAAGCTGGGTTGAGAATATTGGATTATAACAGCTCATCGTGTACAGACTGCAGGCCAGCTCTGCCGTGTAAGTCTCACAGTCAAACATAAGGTATGGCGATATCATTACACCAGCCGGGGCCAGCGAGTGGAAATGATGCAGTCCTAATGGATTCTCAGTGTTCCATGTACAAACGAGCGCTACATTTGATTAGTATTTAGTTTGCTTGCATGCATTTAGTATTGACAAAGATCAGTCCTAACCAATATTTGTGAAGTCCACTAGGTTTCACAAATGAATTACTTTAATTCGCCTACTCTGACACCTAGCCAACAGTCCACCAACTTCACGCAAACACAGCTAATGCACCATGCCTAACCTTCTAAAAGTCCCATTTATGAAAAACCACATAAACAAATTTAGACATGTTTGATCATCACAGCTCCTCCATGTTTTCGAGAAGCATTTTCCGTCAAATATGGCAACCCCTTCTCTCGAGAAACAAATCCCTTAATCTTTAATTAACGTCCTTATGCAGCTCTCCACAATAATTCTGCTTTGATGATCTGGCGTATTTTCGTGACTTGATGGTCAGGGTGCAATGACAAGGACGGTTTCCAAATTGCCGATCTACCAATGTCTCTCAGTATTCTAATAGAACTAAGGAGAAACTATGTCACCAATTTGATATAAGGTAATAAGTCAAATCTCAATGCATTGTATTGATTAAAGAAGGGGTTGTACTTGATGGGAAGTTCATGTGCGTAGAGATTTTTGTGTTTGCTCTGGGAACGCACGGCTTTAAGATCAGCATGGAAGGATCGTATAATGGAGACTGGTTTGGCCTAGTTTGGTAAGATACTTAACCGGTAGCCTCAACTTTACACAAATAAACCAATCCCTGGTAGGGGTTCAAATCATGTACAGATGGGACACAAGCAGGTGTTAATCTTCCACAGAGCATCAGGTTCCATGGCGGCAGGCATCGGTTCCCCCGGGGTAGCTCCTACATGGGAATTAAGATCAAGGGGCTGAAGGGGTCTTCTGCTGGCCAGCTGCCTCCTCCTGATCCGATACTAGGTATGTGTGTACGTGAAGTTAGTTATCCCTTGAAGGGACGCGCAATTAGCTTTATTAATTCCTGGCATCCTTTTCACATTTGCTCAGTTGTTGTGCTCTACCCAGTATTGCAGCTCAGCATCTTGGAGCCTGCTCCCTCGGGCTTTATTCTTAGTCCCTGCACCCATTGCTCCCTGACCTTCTCCAGTCTCTGGCTACGGTGACCTTGGCTTTGACCCTCGCTAGTCTGAGACTACGTTCCTATCATGAAAACTAGGACACTTGGGCTATAGGAGATGTGCATTAATTTATTAACTCTTTCTGCTGCTTCTCTGCACATTATTGGGACTTTTAGGATTGTAGCACACTATGATACCCTCAAAGGATTCTGCGCTCCCAGAAAAGAGGGACACCAGAGAGGACGACCGGGCAGAGGTATTAAGGACCCAAAGGGGAGTTGTCCCTCCTTAAATTGGACACTTGGGAGGAATGTTGTTTGTCTGAATAGGGCAGAAGACACCGTGATAAGAGTTTTATGTGTTCTCCAGCCCCTTCTAATATGTTGATGTTGCTAAACACATTAATAATTAAAACAACAGTTGTTTGAGAAATAGAAGCCAACTTTGATGACTATCCTGGAATAATAAGAGATATGTAGGTCAATTAAATGCACAAAGATTTTTTGAAATTCTAAGAAACATGATCGGTGTCACCATGTTTTTTTTTCTACAATTTCAAATGTTCATCGGTGGAGAAAAAAATCCTATAATTCAGCTGCTTACCCTGCAGAGCTTTGCATTTTTTAAAGAACTGCATGATTCTTGGCATCTAGCGGGAGAATCCCCTGTGTAGGGGAGACGTGCCAAGACACCATTTACAATGCTTCCATGACAAGCTAAAGCTTTATTTCACCCAAATATTTAGACTAATACAGTACTGTATCTATATATACGACATCGAACCCGAGGAAACTCAGCTTCCGATGGCCAAATGCTGCAGTGTCAGGAAAAAAGCTTTGTGGAGGAAATTACCTCGTTCTCCTCCACCGTTTCGCTTAGAACGTTGTTAGCACTTCAGCCATCATTTGTTCTTAAACGCTTAGTGCCCCCAGGTTTCCTGGTTCCTGTTTTAAAGCCCTGGATCTAACACTTTTGTAAAATATATGCTATTTTCAGGGGGTCTACCAAGGACCCCTTGTGTATGCACACAACGGGCTTCTATTCATTTATGTGGCACCGCTTTCCTGCCACCTGGTCGGCTGATTCAAGCACCCAAAAGAGGACAGAAACTCAGACCAAGGAGGAGTGCGGTGCACTGCACCTCTGGGGCTGCAACTTCTCCTGAAGATGTTTTCTTTTTATTATTCCTACTGGTAAAGAATACATAGTACAGTTCTCACAAAATACTTTAATAAGCATTATTTATTTGTGAGACATTAAAGGGGAAATAAGGATGATGGGGGGAAAAACACGTATTATTTATTAAGCCTAAAATATAGCACACCAAGCCCACCTTTAGAAGGAGAAGCCCACCTTTGGAGCCTGATCCCTATATGCCTCTTTTCTGATCCTACATCCTATTTGCTTGGATAATTTGGCGGGAGGACACAGCTCTACAAAACATGCTCGACTCTAAAGAGGTCAAGAAGGAGTAATGGGTACGTCTTTCCTCCTTAATAAAAAACGTCAACATATCTTATATTCACCCGACTAACTTGCCTAGTACAAACAAGCCGGGGGTTAACTTTACATAGTGAACAGAGGCAAATCCCAAAAGAAACCCCCAGCCAGCTTCATTGATTTATACTGCATTTCTACCATAAATCTTTATTATGTTTGCTGTCCGAATTAGCTCTGCTGCCCACCACAAGCAAGATCTACAGCTCTCCTTAAAGCAGGGGGGCACAAGCACATATTTGGGTGTAGCTGCTACGTTCTATCAATATTGGGGCAAAATTAAATATATACCTGATATCTGAATTCCCATTATTGCTTCTGTGCAGGTTGAAAATAATTGTCTTTTTCCTCTATACCCCAAGATCTACATCCATGATCCTTTAAAAGCTGCTAAAAAATGTCTAGGTTGTGCAGCAGCAACAAAAGAACCATAGATCAATGATCCAACCATTACCGATCACTCATAATATTAAAAACTAAAATGTTGGATAAAGAGATTAGTAAAAATGAATAATAATTGTTTGTCCCTGATGGACCTTTTTTTTTCCTGTAAAAAAGTGATATTTATGCCATCTTCTACGGTTATCTAAAGTGCGATGCCGTAGATTTTCATGCAGCAAGATCCTATGTGAAACGAGGTCATTCGGGATATACATTGCCTATTATTCCCGTGTACTCGCTATTACCATTTAAATATATGCAGAATAAAGGCCCTGAGATTCTTTAACTGAACAGATAACTGTGCTTGAAGGACTTTCTTTATAGTGTATCCATCACCATCAAGAGTAGAAATCTCAGCAGTACACTCAAGATAAATGAGGTGACAAAAGAAAAAAAAATGAAGTGGCAGATCAAGTTGCAAGCGTAAAGCCCTTCCTTAATACTTTATTTTCCATTCGCTTGGAAAAAATCCCCAAACCACTCAGAAAAGAAAAAAAAAATGAAATAGAAACAAGCCACAAATGCGAAACATGCCCAGAAATGAGACCTTGGAAGTGACTGTATGAAATAGCCCAATTAAACAAAGCGATGTAGCAATTTCATTTAAAATCTGCCCATAAAATGTATCTGGATCGCAGGTGCCAGTCTGACACATCTGTAACGATATGTGGCAGATCTATAGCGCTTTCACGCAGATTCTACCAACGGGAATAAATCTCGCAAGACGGACAACCTGTATTAATTTGGGTTTGGCGTTATTTTAAGCTAGCGGCGCTGACATTTTTCTTTCTGGACCAATACCCTGTTCCCCTTAGACTTCCTTTCGGCGTCTTGCGCGATCACAGATCACAGCGACCGTTTATAAATCACCGCGATGCTGTATCACGCGGCTCCATTTATTAGGCGTTGTAGAGCAGGGTACATCGCTTTGGGATGTGTGATCATACAGCAATCCATCATGCCCGGTCATTCTTCTGCAGTGTCATATGTCACCATGTACCCCAACCGGGAATATTTTCATCCATAGTGTCCAGCTCACACAATTTGGGGAATAAAAGAGCAGTAAATATTATTTAACTAAGCTGGTTTACTTTGCATTTAAATATTACTGTTTTTGTTAACCTTCAACCACTTTGAGAATGCAGTATTACGTCACTGATTTATTTCAATGGCAGCTTAGTTGCTGTTGATTAGAATGTGAGCTCTACTGAGCATGTGCAAGAAGCATACAGTGGTATGCTCCCCGCTTTTATTAAAGGCCTCTGTGGGCGGAGTTAAAGACAGAAAAATGTCTGCACTCATTCGTATGCAGTGCAATAGAGCGGAGTCCATCAATAAGGGACACAACGTGCATTTAACACAATGAGAGGGCTTTACGCCACTAAACAAACGAACGCCCTTCGTAACAACACACACATTGCTTGTACATCGCATGAACAAAAACACGATTCTGAACCTGTGCTTTGTGAAGAGTCATGTGATTAGATATTGGTGGAGGCAGATGAACCAGAGGAATTACAGGCGGATCTGACTGCATTAGCTATAGTTTTCCAAATCTACACAGTTTACATATAATATTACATGCGCGCTTTAATATACATGTAATTTGCCTCAATGTCCTCATTAAACTCAACTGAAATGAGCAGGACTGTGTCAGATTAATGGCGTTATTACATAATATTGTCTTGGCATCCAATGAGTGATATCATGTGCGTCTTTTAAAGTCCTGATGATGTTCTGGACTGTAGAGATTATTTTCAAAGCCACTGGGGAAATAAATAATCCGTTGTCCTAGCTGTCAATCATACGCATATACTATAGTATACACACAGATTCTGGTTCATCCATATTGTATAAGGTGCGTTTCAGGTTTACGGCTGCAGTAATGGGCATGGGTGATGTGGCCAATACAGAATAATTGCTACCTGTGTGTGTTAGTCTAGGGAAAAAACCAGTGGAGACCACTTAAAAAAACCAAGACCCACAATGATATTTTCCATAAACGTCTGCACTGCAGCAAACCTCATAACCATAAAATGTTATAAATTACACATAACAGAAAATAGTTTATCTATTTTATTATTTATAATATAGGTTGGTTCATGTTTTCTCGATACACATGGACTGTATAGTAGTGATTAATATGCATATATCATATATTTATCTGCTTGTAAGTATAGACCGCAGTAACACCTAGAAGCTCCTATCTTGAAGCACCGACCGGAGTGCAGAAGATTAGGAAGGATAATTTGCATATATTTAGGATAAACGACGCCCCATGTTTTAGGCAAAACTTGTTTTAGTGTACATAATGCCATATACAACCTCCCAGCATCCTAAATTAATATTATATGCAATATTTCAAAGTGTCTAGATATGTCAATGTTAGAAGTGAATACCCACATCTGCACTAGGGCTGGTGCATCTAGCAGGGGAGCGCAATTAAAGTATTCGTTCTGCTTGCACGATGGCTGGGCAGCCAGGGTGGACCTGAGCCTACGCCTGCTTAGCCCTGGTGATACAGGTGCCAAAAGCGAACTGGATCCTGCTGATGGGCCTTGCATTTGTCCTTCTAAAATCTGTGTCTTGATAGTGAGGAGCACTATGTTTGGACCTTTGCTGTACACCTTTGTGTGGGATTCTGGAGGACCTGCCTATCATATGGTGTACAAGGAGGGAGGGCAGACCTGCCTAAGAGTTGTGTGCAGGGAAGGAGGACTTGGCAGATGTGTCCTGAAGAGAGGGAGGGGTTGCTGGACAGTGTTGTGTGTGGGGTCTTGTGGACAGTGTTGTGTGTGGGGTGGGGTATAGTGGACAGTGTTGTGTGTGGGGTCTTGTGAGAGAGGGTAAAAGATGGACAGTGAAATTGGCACAATGGAGAGAGAGATTTGCAGATGTGTGCAGGGAGGGAAGACTTGTATGTGGTGAGTAGGGAGAGAAGGGATGATGGACAGTGTTGTGTGTGGGGGTAGTGGCTATTGGATAGAAGGAATGAGAGAAAGAGAGAGACAGAAAGAAAAGAAGGAAAGAATGGGAGAGACATGAGAAAGAAAAGAGAGAAAAAAAGTCATGTGCCGATGGATAAAGTAGTTTTGTATAATTAGAGAATTCCAAACTCTCTGTAAGAAATCACACATCCCTGGCAGCCCCCGGCCCGCGCTCTGACATTTGTGCCTCGTTCTGCGCATGTTACCTGGGAGTAATCCCAGGTAACCTGTAATCCATTGTGTTACGCAACCGCCTCATCACATTGCTTTTCAAGCAATTATACCGATTTCCCAGAGCGAACGCAGCGAGACTCAGCGCAAAATAACTGCAGTGTTCTGCTGACCCTGGTTTAAAATGTGAACGGCATGATTTTACTGGCCTAAGCCTTCTGCGCTTTATACATTTCTAAACACACTCTATGCTACACAAGTCAAACCCACTGTGACGCCCGTAAAGGGTTAATGTGTAAGATGGCCGAGCGTCCTTTTTAAATCATGTTCTCCCCTTTGCAAATCGACGAAGCTACTCGGCAGACTCCCAGCCCGACGCGCATTTCACCAGCTTAAGAGTCGGCTATTTCTGCAAAAGTATTACGCATCATGTGAGAAACGCGTTATAGCAGCTGGGATGCAAAGTGTTAATGCGGGATTAATGTATCTCGGTAATTAATGGAATGAGTCATTAGAGTAATGTATGCAACACCCTACTTTTTCAAATCAAAGAGAACCTTAAGGGACTTCATTATTTCTCCTCTAAGACTTGGCCTTATTGTAACAAATGCTGCTCAATGACATTTAAAATGTCTTGAAGCCGCCTAACAAGGAAACGAAGCAAACACCCCCCCCCACTCTGTACATTCAAAAATAATGCACTTTTTTAACGCACTAGAAATGGTTCAGATCTTCTGAATGGTGGCTCCCACCCGTGTCCTTCTCTAGGACCTAAAAGTCGCAATAATATTCGTAGAAACCGCACCAAATGTGCTTATACATTAAATTGTGTAAATAAATACACATTTAGGAAACAACAAGCATCGAAACATCCTCGGCCCTTGGTTCTGCATTGTACTTAGGATAGCCACATGCCTATCCCGTGCATTTCCTTACTGCACGGACTTCTACCACTTCTGCTGGAAGGCCACTGTACTTATCTACCACCATCGCTGTGAACACAAACTTCTTATATTATATCTAATCCTCTGAACCTCTAGTTTTAGACGGTGACCCTCCGTGCTGACATTTTTCCCTCTTATACTTCCTTGAATATCTTTAGGTATTTAACCCTTTCAATGCCAATCATATATGCCATACATGGCTAGCAAAGAAAATGTCCCTGATGCTGACCACGTGTCTTATACATGACCAGAAACTGCAAAGCATACAAATAGTTTTGGTAAATCTGTCTTGCTTGATATTTAAAATATAAATATAAGTACAACAGGTTTTTATTTATTTCTACACTTTATTTACAGGTAGTAGTTACAGGTGTTTTAATCCTACGCCTTAGGAAGGGACTAGTGTAGAAATCTTAGCGGTTTGATATACTCCCGATGATATCACATAGCTGACCACACCCAATTCACCTGCTGACATCACATAGCTGACCACACCCCATTCACCTGCTGACATCACACAGCTGACCACACCCCATTCACACCCGTGGAATATCCGTTGATAGAAGTGAGAGACTGAGAGGAATATCCAGCGCATGGCACTGCTGCATGAAACAATGTCATTTCACGCTGTGTTAGTCCGAGGCTATGATTCATCACGCAGTAAATTACTGTATACATTTAGATGAATCGTCTCCACACAAACGGCACGGCCCAGACTGATAACTCATTTTGGAAGCAGCCCCTGGATTTTGCATGGTGGCCAATGGAAGAGTTGTCACTGGCATGCATCGTGGGGCAATTCCTTCAGCCTGAAAGAAGGTTGTCCTCCGAGGCATTGGCTGCGCTCTAATGCAAAACGTTAGATATGCTCCATCCTGGTAATAATTCCAAAAGCACTTAGCATTAGCTTAGAGAGCACAGTGTGTCGGGCATCTTACAAAAAGATAGTTCAAATGAAGCAGTAATGGAACCGTTTGTTTATTGTATTTTTCTGGAATAACACCGGTAAATGAGAGATCGGAAGTTGTGGTGAAGAACGTGACATTTTTCACCTTCACCCTATTGTTTTGCCAACGAAGTATGCCGATCTCCTTCCGGCAATGAACAGATGGATTATGTTTCATAAATCCGACTATGGTTGGTGATTCTGACATCGTCATGCTCTGCGCTGTTTGTATCCACGTTACTTAAAACCTGCAACGTTCATTTACAGCCTTTTTTTACTCACAGCCACTGGATCCATCAGCTCTCACCACAAAAAGTTGGTAGGTAAGTTAGAAACCGAGAACCTGGTGGCAGATTAGACCCATTCGGTCCTTCGAGACTGCCCAAATTATGCCAATAATCACTTTAAACTGTGTCTGACTAGTGTACAATTAAAATGCAATACTTTAATCACCAAATTCTTGCTAATTTTATTGTTTTGTGGGGGGTGTTAGGTCTTGGCTGAGCTATAACTAAGATAAAAAACAGCATTTCTAATCCATGTCTGACATAAAAGACTAAAGATTCTGTAAAAATATTTGTCTAATGGGATATTTGCATTGCCGACTATGGAAGGAACAGTAACTGCTCTGAGTTCCAGTCAATGTATTGGGCTTATTACCCATTTGGAGTGCTGGCGAACATAAATCACTTGGTGGCAAGTGGCCGGAATAAAATGTTTTGAAGAAGTCATTCAAGTCAGAGAACAATCACTTTACTGGTCAAGTGCAACCAAACATACAAGCTGAGCAGTGAATGCCCCGATCTGCATTTGTATCAGATCGAGACAATGAATGAGAGCTGCATTGTGGCACATTCACACACAGGGTGATTTCCTATGATGCCTTCTCACATATAATGTGGAGCGCATGAACGGTGCCAATCACACCACTCCATCTCCTAATGTTATTTTAATATAGCTGGCCGCATCATTTATCTAGAATGTTAACACTTTACCATGAATGCATTTGCCAGAATACATAGCACCATCATATTCCACAGCAATGTACAATGTGTTATTATTATTGATACATATAGTGCCATCATATTCCAAAGAGCTGCACAATGTGTATTATTATTAATAAATATAGCACCATCATATTCCACTGCGATGTACAATGTGTTATTTTGGATAAATACAGCACCATCGCATTCTGCAGCGCTGTACAATGTGTGTTATTGTTATTAAATAAGTAAACGTTTTAAGGTTTCCACTAATTTTGTAGAAAAATAAAAGCGGCTCTGACAGCAACTGTAAAATCTGCACAAATGCAGGCATTTTGGTATTTTTGTCAATGTACATTTTTGACAATTGCCAACATATAAACATGTAACTTTGTAATGCGTTACAGATCAAGATTGGATTATTTACAGATTGGTTTTTTTTAAAAAAACCTCCATATTGTCAGTTTTCTACTTGAACGTTGTACTCTTCTTCTGTGATTGTGAATTATTAATAACCGTTTTAATAAACAGCGGATATCAGCTGTTACCAAACCTAAGCTCTGTTTGTGCTTCAAGTGAAATACATAAAATAATAAATAAATAGCAATAATAAACTGAAATCTATACAAGAAACAAAATTCTTGGTTATTGTCACAGCAAACCGGCAGTGCAGTACCCTAATTGTTCCACGGCCTGGTCAGTGAATTGTGACATCACAGGTGTCTATGACATCACAGGGTTCCGTGACATCACAGGGTTCTGTGACATCACAGAGGGTGTGCCTATAAAGCTGCAAGCCGCTCCCTCTTTCCCTTTGGTGCAGTTGGGCGCTCGACACTTCAAGGTGCTGCTATTCCATAGCTAACTTAAAGTGTTGTTACCAACTATTTCAAACCATCATGGAGAAGAAAAGCGAACCGACCTCTGGGGAGGATTGCTGTCTCTTTTCTGGATTTAGGTGGGGTTTAAAGAGATGCTGCCCCAGAAAGCTGAGAACATTTTGCAAAAGTGTAAGATCAGCTTTCATAAACACTGTAAGAGGGAGTAAGAGGAGAGATAAAAACTCGGAGAACTTGGCAAGTAGAGTCGTGGTACTCGAAAGAAAGGAAGAAAATCGCAGTACAGAGAAAGAAAAATGTAGGGATAAAGAGAGGAGAAGCGGTACTGCTAATGAAAGTGGTGATGGCCGTAATCTGGACCAGCAGGGGGATCAAAAAGCACTTGAACCCCCGGATCAACAAATGCAGAGCATGGGAGAGGTTTCTATCAAAAGAAGCGGGAGCGAAGAGGAAAGTAACGCGCCTGCTGAAAGACTTACCACCCCTCTCCCCATGTCAGTCACTGGCTTTACCTTCCATTCAGTGCTGGGAGAAGGTGGCTTTGGAAAGGTTGTGTTGGCTTCTGTCCGTGCCAGGGATTCCCCGGTAGCGCTTAAGATCATCCAGAAGAAAGCCATGAAACCTCTGAACATATTAAAAGAGAGGAGGATCCTGGAGGTGGCTCGGGGCAGCCCATTCCTGTGCCATGGATACGCAGCCTTCCAAACAGAGACCTGCGCTGTACTTATTATGGAGTATATGCCTGGAGGGAGCTTCGAGTCATTTCTGAATAGGGTGGGCTCCTTCACTGAGACGGCAACTGCCTTTTATTCTGCAGAAATGGTGTGTGGTGTCCAGTTCCTCCACTCCCGGGGAATATTGCATCAGGACCTGAAGCCAGACAACATCTTGCTCGACAGAGAGGGCCATGTAAAGATCTGCGATTTTGGTCTTGCAGCAGAAAATGTTTTTGGAACCGCACGGATCACACAACATTGCGGCACATTTATGTACATGGCCCCTGAAGTACTTCTCCTGAAAGCATATGGTGCTGCCGTGGACTGGTGGTCCTTCGGGGTCGTGCTTTTCCACATGCTGAACGGAGCTTTACCTTTCTATGCTGGCAATTGCTTGAGCACACAGTTACAACATATTGTCCTCGGCAGGCCTTGGTTTTGCAAAACGCTGAGCAAGAACGCCACGGACATCTTGAAGCGTCTCTTGAAGAAGAACCCTAAGCGTCGCCTCGGGATGAAAGGAAACATCAGACGGCATCCGTTCTTTAAAAGCATCAAGTGGGAGGACATAGAAAGCAGACGTTTAACTCCCCCGTACCGGCCGAATTTACTATCAAATCTCCACCGCTACCAACTCCTCAAGACGCCATTAATTCTGCAGAATCCAGAGGACATTTCCTCTTCATCCAGTAGAAACAGACTGTCTGGCTTTTCCTTTGTGACATCAGACTGGATGAATTGAAGGATGGACTATGCCCTGGCCGATAGTGATAGATAGTGACTCCTGATCCCTTGTTTCCAATAACACACAATAAATGAAGGAAACAAAACACACTTTTGGTTATTGTTATTCAATTGTTTATGACTCTGGATGTAATTTTCACCGGGAGCTGTAAGTTGGTATGATCTCACAATACAGTTTCTGCCTTTGTGACATCATACACAGTGATGCGTTTCATATACTCAAATATGTAGACAAGAACCTCCAGCATAAAACTAAGAGTAAAAAATCTACTTTATGTACCTCGCAATTCCCAAAATCCTCTGCGTGCTCATGGGATCAAGCACCCAGAACGACCCCCCCCCCCCAAAAAAAAGGTCAACACAAACACAGCCTCAAAATAACAGCCTTTCTTTTTGAATTCAGAGGCCAGTCCTTTAGAACACCCAAAGTAACCCTTTCATTCCCAGCAACATAGCCACATCCTATGAGCTGTATTATGAAGAGACCTGTCACCAGTGTTCCCTCTAAGCTGTGCGCTTGTGCGCGCGCACATAGCTTTTTAAGAGAGCGCACACGTCCAAAAATTGTGCGCACAGTTTTTCCCCCAAAAAAAGAAAAAAATTATATATTTTTTGGAAACTTTATGCGGCGCGGATATTGTGCGCACAAAATTTTTGCCCTTTCAAAATGTTTGCACAAGAGAAATTTTCTGCGCACGCCAACTAAGAAAAATTAGATGGAACATTGCCTGTCACTACAATTAGGATTTATTTACCTTTCAACATTATTATTAATAAGTTTGTGTGTGCTTAAGTAAGCCTTTTAGCATGTGTTTGTGTGTACGTATGTTAATGTTACTGGTTAGCAAAAGAAGTGGTTAGCGGGAAAATCTGGAAAATATATAGAGGGAATGTGGATAAATCCCTTCAAGAATGGGTTAAAAAACACATGAAACTGTATACGAGGGCTGTAATGTCCCTTTAAAATCTCACATATGCCTCCATTCTGTGATTAATATAATCAGGATTCACATGCGTTGTTTACAGGTCTGTTAAGATCTGTTTTTGTTCATCACAGTTTGCGGCTCTTCATCTCTCCTGATTTGCGATATCCAGTATATAGAATGTTTGGGGCGTAATAGCCACGGTGTAAGATGGGGTGAGGGGCAGGAAGCCGGCTGCCTTTTAACGGCGAGCCGATGTATCATCTCCTCTGCAGTGCGAGGGGTTTCTGCAGTGGTGCGGTCTCCGCTGTGCCCACGCTTCCGAGCTGAGTGGGCGGCTGGGTGGGGGAGGTGGAGCGGCTCCCAGATATACATCAATATAAAGTGAGATTTCCGTGTATAACAAAAGCTGCATTTCAGAGACTAATGACTCTACGATGTAGTTAAAGCGACAGCACATTGCAATTGCGTTTGTCGATTTTCTTTCTTAATCTTACACGGTGGGGACTCTGGGTCTGATTGGAGGCACCCAGCAAGAATTTGCCACCCCCTCCCGTCAGATGGGTGCTTGGAGAGGTACAAACGTGCATCTTATTGTAAATTGGGGGAAACGATACCATCCCTTCCTCCCGTCGCCAAAGCGCATGCGTTCTGTTCTCGCCTCCAGCGGCCAAGCATGCCAGCAGACCTACTGAGACTCCGGGGTGTGGAGCGTCTTACGATGACCACATGTTTTGAGAATTAATTGAAAGTTTGGTTTAAGGGCTGATGGTTATCTACGAGCTCTATGAGTGATGTCATAAAACATACATAATATTGTTAGAAAGCTACGTTTTATGTCATAAAGCTGTGCCAAATTTCATAAGGAGGTAGTGAATGTTCTGACCCTATAATTTTATAGAAGACTATGCGTGATGTCATACGTTGGTTATCCGTGATGTCATCATTACGATCTGGGAACCTCCCAGGGTTGGCAGCCCGGAGCTCCCCCCTTCCACAAATGATTGCAAAACGTCAACCACACTTTTAAGAAACTTTGTGCAGATTAAGAGCCAACGATGTCTGATCAACGACGTGAAATAAACACTGAAAACCCAAATACGACATTTATGCCTCCTTCAGGATCTTAACTCTGAAGAAAATGACAAGCAGACGAATGATCACATATTTCTTCCGCTATGTTAAGTCAGTCCTGGTGAGTCAGTCAATCAGAGCGTTCTCTTAGAGCAGCGGGAGGTATCTTCTTATTTTGTCAACACAAATGAATTTCCCTTATTAGCTAAAAACATGGCAACCCGGAGCAACATCAGTGAGTCCAATAAATATTCAGTCACACGCCAATTACACATTGCCCCATCACACACAGCGTCTTATTCACAGCACCGCTAGGTCCACACGTGTATATTTAACCCCTAGTCTGGCAACACACGTGTCATTTTTCAGCATTTTTCAGCTGGAGAACACCATAACCGTTAACCCTTTCCACGATAAAGCCGTCAATGCTTCATTAACCTCTCGGCACAGAAAGAATGCAATGTTATTTTTTTTTCATCTAATTACCTACCTGAAAGTGGTAAAATAAACTGTTGTCAGGATCGTTGACCAGTAACGTAATTTCAATACATTTTAAATTAAATATTAACAGGAAAATATGACATTAGCGTAATGGGGTATGGCATTTTGGTCATAGTGTTTGCGTTAAAGAAAAACAATTATTGAACGCACCAAACACCAGCACTGAATCAGCAGAAAAACATCCCTGATATCATCCAATGATTGGACGAGCCGTGGCCCACCTGGTGATACGATAAAACATATTATAATAATAATTATAATTATTAATAGCATCTTAATGACTACAATAAATATTCGTTAGGTTTAGCTTTAGGGCAGACAATACGGCTTTTTATATGTGAAAACTAACGTGGTTTGTGCTTTGATTTTTCAATAGTCTGGGGATATTACCCAAGTAAAGGCTTGTACTGAGAAATGTCTCTTCTATACACTAAAACTCATAGCAAATGCATGACTCAAAATATATGATTTTGTAAATCCAAACATAAAAAGGTAAAAACTAGATACATGGGGAAAAAGGCTGCTGGCTTTATGATTGAGTTTCTAAATGTAGCACAAATAGTTATTTTATGCATTACTGTTATGTGCAGTTTACCTGTGTACAGCACTGCGGAATATGTTGCCGCTATATAAAACAATAATAATAATATGGAGCGACTATGGAAAATACATGAAAACACTTAAAAATGTAACAGTGTTTAACTCCTTTTGGATGGTCAGGATCTTCGAGTCCTACAACCTGCTCTCTAGATATTACACAGCATAACAATTTATATTATATATATATACACACACACACACACACACACACACACGGAAACATATAATTAACCAGACATTAATCAGTCCTTGGTCTCATCTGAGATACAGGATAGCCATATACCTATACCATGCATGCTTAAATCCCCACATTGTATTAGTCTCTACCACTTCTGCTAGGAGGCTGTTCCACTTATGTACCACCCTCTCAGTAAAGTAAAACAAGTAAAATAATTGGATTTTATTACTGATGCTATCATAATTCAGCACCATATGCAAACGCACCTGTCCTTAAAGTCTTGGTGCTGCATAATCTGTACATTATTTTCATTGTAAACACTGTTCAGGTGATTTGGTTCTTTTTGACGTCAGCAAAGTTTTATGGCACGTTATCGAGCAAGCAACCTAGCAGGACAGGGTTTAATATTCTCTATTAAATACTGAGACTTTGACTTGTTTTCAATGTGTTGCTAAAAATTTACATTTTGACAATGGGGTCCGTTTAAACATTCACAGTGTTCCCTTTGTAAATGCATGGGGGGATTCTGCGGAACCCTATGCATTTGTCCCATCCCCCATCCAGCTATTTTGCGTGCATTCATTTCAATGGGAACACTTTCCTGCCACTGATTAGCTGCTTCAAGAATTGTCAGACCATGGAGGAGGGCAGCTGCAGCATTCAAGTGCTTTATTTTTTTGTTTTGAAGAATGTATATTAAAATGAGCAGTTTAAAATGTATTCTTCTTTTGTGGGGTGTCGGTGACATTAAACTGCCCCTTTAATGTTCGAGGCACGGTACAACAATACTTAAACGAGAAACCTCTAGCATGCTTCCGGAATTCATCTTTTTGCTCATTAAGGGAATCCTAGCTTGTTTGACTTCCTAGCCAAAGCGTGATTTCATTTCAGATGAATACTGTCCGTCAGTTTAATTGCATCCTTGGTATTAATGAGCGAACATCATGGATAACTTCCCTTGCCTTTAAGAGTGTCATTTATAAGGGCGATGTCTTATCTTATCCTCAAGGTCGTAAATCGCGGCCCTGCGCTGGCTGCTTGGTAACAGTAATAATCAGAGTAAGATCCCCGGACAGCTTGCCGCAAACACAAGGAAAAGCCCTTTTATTGGAATACATTTCAACAACGTAAATAAATACAATGGAAATGACGGCTATAGTGCAAATAGGACATATATTTATTCCGAATTCTGCACAAACTTTAATGCTGTCGTCTGTCTGTCTACCCCATACTCAAAAGCTGTTGGGAGTTTTCAATAAAGTGAATGTTTGTCAGAACAGCCAACAGGAGGCACATAATTGTCGGGACCGTATATATATATATAAATATATATATATATATACACTCAGTATCCTGGCTTCTATCTTCCTCATTCTCTACATACCTCCCAACTTATTCCCTTTTTTCTTCAAATGTATTCAATATATTCATTCCCACCATCCCGATTTCCCTTCTTCCTGACACATATTTATTCCCGTGTCCACATATTTTTGTCTTTGTATTCCTACGCCCAAACATATTTTCCAGTTTCCTTTCCATTCAGATTGGAGTTAAAAAAAAATATATATATATAATATATAAACGGCCTTTGTTCTTGGGAGGCCTGATAAAATGGTTTAGGGGTGAGATATGGTCTTTGGGTGTGTTGTTTGCCACCCTTGGCCCACAGAGAGTACCTACTGGGCCTTGGTAGCTTTTCCAATTTATCTTATATCTTATAGATTGTATAACATTAGATCTTATACATAGATAATGGTTAAAACGGAGGTCGTATCATGATGGCAGACATTGTTGACTGCTCCATTCCTTTTGTTGCTATGGCAATATGACCAATTTAAACTTTGCCCCAGTGTCGCTTCATATACATAACCACGTGTGTTTTTTTTCCTTGATACGATGAGCAGTATAGGATCTACAGTACTGGCATGTTATCTCACCTCATAAATCCATCATTTTACATATTTTATGTAACCTACAGATGGTTAATCAGGAAGAAATAAAGTCCTTCCTCTTTAAATGCAAACCCAAACGTTAGCCAAAACATGCAAGAAGGGCGCCGTCTAGTCATCAAACCAGCTAAAAACGAGCTTATGGCCAGTAATCATTTTATAAAACCAGTAGGTTGGGTACTTTTACCCCAGCGAAGGGCGGAAATACTAATGAAACGGATATCCGTCGTAATAAAGGAAATTAAAAAGCATTAATAGCAACGGCTGCTCTTCACATCCATGATTGTGAAACATACACAGCAGGGATACTCTTGCTGCTTTTACTCATATTATTTTTACTTTTTGATTTGATTATAATTCCAAATGCTGAAAGATCAAAGACCCTCGGCTTCAGAGGCACGTATCAGGACTGTGGGACAGATCGCAGCCGTGATTGCAGTACTTTTAAAATACGTATTATTTTTACATAGGACCGCCGCACTCATACAAAGACACCCACCAGCCAACACAACACTATCTAACCATCTGCTTTTCTATAAGAACACCATTATATTCCCCTAAAACAATATCACGCTTCTTGGACTGTTCACTTGTTATTGTTACCTTTTTAATGTCTTTAATGGTACTTTGTCTCTAATGAGAGCTCTAGTGGTTGATTAAACACGATAATTGCCACCTTAGAGGGTCAGGAAACGCCATCATGCCCTGGCCACATCTCTTTGGTCAAAATTGATCATCACAAATAGCTCGCTGCCATGAATAACACTAACTGGTTTCGCATAACATTGGTGCTTTAACAAAAATATATAATAAAGTAGGTACAGTTATATAAAAACACAGAGCGTCGCTTCATAGATTGTATGCAATGCTTTCTCCTTATGTTACTGAAAGGGTTAACTATAATAAACACATAAAGCAGACACAAAGCAGAAAACATACTTTTTCGGTTCAATGCATTGAATTAAATACTTATTAGTGAGAATAACTCATAATCAAAAGAGTTCATATGAGATTAGTGGAGATGATCCCAAACATGGGACCCAGCCGTCCCGAAGGAGATAAACCTCCTTGTGTTGGCAAGAACACCAACTAAAGGTGGTTGCCGCTCATAATTAATTGCCACTTGGGCTTATCATTCTTTATATGAAAAAAGCCACAAAGTGAAAGTCATGAAGGAGTTAAACTGGCAGGTGGCAGGGAAAAAATGCAATAAGTAATCCAAATCACTCTAATCCAAAAATAGTGAGATTTGGGGATAGGGAGCTGGAGCCAGAAGAAAATCTTCATGACAAGCGAGGGAGAAGGAAGTGACCAAGGAGGAAAATCTGTAGCCGGCTACATATCAGGGAGGACAGGATGGAAGAACAGCCAAAGAGCGAAATGAAGTCAGGAAACTAATGTCAGCAGAAAGTAACCAAAAAAGAGAACAAGAAAGACTGCTTCTAAGGGGCAAAAATAGATTTAGGAAGAGAGATGAACACATGATAGTTCTGTACTCTTCTCCAATTATCATATGTTTTCCATATACTAAAACTATTAAAGGCTTTTTCTCTTTTTAAACCTAGAAAACCAGTTATAGACAGGAGAAAGTAGTCTTTATTTGAATATCATACCTTTTTTTGTGCCAGCACAGAAAAATATGTAAAGGTTTCGGATGGAAGAAGAGACCTTTACTTCTGAGGTCCTGGAGGCTTATGTGACTTTAAATCTTTTTCTATGCTGGCCCAAAAGAGAAGAAGTAAGAATATACGAGAACAGAGAGCATGGTACGGTCTGGGGTCTATATAGTCAATCACCATAAGAAATAGCACCTTGATGCGCTTACCTTTTTCACTAACACTTTCACTTTCAATCTCCACATCATCGCAGCTTGTGTAGTCTGGTGTAGATGCCAACTCCTCTTCTGAGCTGCTCAGTGAAATCTGACGCATTTTACCAGCTTTTTTTGTTTTGTGAGGCTTAGGGGGTGGTGGTCGGACAGATTCAGATTGGTCTGAACTTAAGGAATCATTCCGCAACATGGTTTCCATTTTTTCCCTTTTGGTTTTCCTCACAGCAGAACTTGGATCTAGGTGGTGCTGCTTCCGCAATGAATCTGTTCGCCTCATTTCTGCCCTATCGTTAGGTATAGGGCTCCTCCTAGGAGTTGGGGGGCTATGGTTTGAGGTCCTTTGCCGACCCGGACTCGGCCCCTGACCATCTCTAGTTCTTTCTATAGAATAAGAACGTTGGCTTTCCATGGCTGCTCTACGCTCAGATGCAGACCTTTGTCTTGGTGTCCTCTCAAGCCTCAACATGGACATACGAGATTCCTCCAATTCTGTGTGTGCCAAAGAAACATCGCTGTGCCTTCTTTCATGTCTTGCCCTAGATACCTCAGCATGGATTCGCATTTGCTCCTCATAAGGTTGTGGCTTAACTGGGTATCTGGCCAAATTAGGGTCACTTCTATACCTTGCTTGGTATTCCTCTTCTCTCCTCTGTCTCTCATATTCTTCTCTGTCCTGGAGGTCTTCCTCGTCTACCATATACTCGTTAGACCGCCGCCGGGTTCTCCTGTAGTCACCATGCTCAGGATCATCATACATTTGAGGCCCCCGCTGCAGTCGCCTGTCAGAATAATCCGATGGTGACCTAGGCATGGCGCTGTCTGATGGAGCATACTGTGAATGTTCACCTAGATCGTCCCTTGTGTCGTATCTTTGATTCTGGTCTCTAGATATCGATGGACTTCTTTTCCTGTGGCATGAAAGAAAATGAAAATGGTTTTACTATTTATACAAAAAATTACTTTTTTAAAAACTGGATAATTCTCATAAAATATATTTTTCACATATTTTTCACATATTTTTTAGAATAAATAATAAGACGTGAGATAAAATTAAAATAAATATAACACGGAATAAACGAAAAGCCTATTGCAAGTTGTAACCTGGGGTTAACATGTTCCTAAACCCTGGTACCACTGCAAGACGTTGAAGAAACATCGTCAACTAGGAATGTATTCAATATTTTGAATGCAAAGCAAAACTTTTTTTAATAAAATATTTAATCGTGCCCTCTGTTCAACTAAGCATAAAATATAAACTCCATTCCATCCACGAGTTACAAAATAAGTAAAAAATATTAAAAAGGAAAAAAAAAACATACGCAAGCTAATTAGAAGTGCATAGCGGCAAATATAAGGAGGATATGATATAAAGAGTTACACGTGAAGACCAAAAGGACAAAGTAGAAAACAAAATGGGATTTAGTCTGGTTTTTGCATGGGGTATTCAATAAACTGTAAATTGTGGATGACGAGCTCTGGAGAACAAATTGTGCGAGATGGTATGAGCTGGCCCAGCATGATGCGTAAAGAAATAGGTGAAATTTCTTCTAATCATGCATTATATTTGGCTATGTGCGATGGGAAAGCGCAGTCACGCAGGTGAGCTGAAACGACTCCTCTGTCGCTGGCGGTGTGATGAATGTGTTCTCAGAGCAGGACCTGGCACCGGCGGATATAAAGGTAGAGAGCAAATCACTATTAATGAACTACATCTCCCATGATTCCCAACACGCTAACAACCTAACAGGTCAAAATTGATAAGGTCTATAGTTTTGTGTAGATCAAGTGTAATTCTTGGGCATTATTTATTACAGTGTAATTATAGTTCTATTCCTGAGAAAAATGTCTATAATGTAAATTTAAATTTAATTTATGTAAAATGAAAAAACTCACCCAGCTACAAATGTATACTCTATTTTCTAAAATAAAAGACCTTTACATAAATAAATATATATATATGGAACAAAATCTATTTTAATTCATGTGAAATAAAAAACATTACTCAGCCAGCCGGCTGCCGGAGAGGAGGGTCCCGTGCAGCGCTGCGGGGGATCCAGATCTTAGTCTTGTAGTCAGACCTCTATTTCAGGTCTGATTAGAAGACGACCTCGAAAATAAGACAATGGTTCTTTTTCAGAGCATTTGCACTGAAAAAATCCTTGTTGTAGCATGCCCCAGGGATGTACCTATAGTATTTGGCACCCGGGGCAGACCCTGCATGTGGCACCCCCTGCACACACAAAAAATCATAATTATTTATTTTACAAATTTTTAACTGTATGTCAACTAGAAAAAAATTAAATCTGGAAAAATAAATTCATTTAAATAACATTTACTGTATAGCGTAATTCTCACCACTATACACTGAGCCAGACATTGACAGTAGTGCATCATAACCCCTATTACTATACAGTAAGCCAGACATTGACGTGGTAGGCCTCTGCCCCTAAAACAACCTGTGTCCATCAGAACCCATTTAGCAGCCTAACTGTGCCACCTCTGCCCCCCTAATCAGCCTGTCTGTGCCACCACTGCCCCCCTAATCACCTTGTCTGTGCCAGCTCTGCCCCCTAATCAGCCTGTCTGTGCCAGCTCTGCCCCTAATCTGCCTGTCTGTGCCACCTCTGCCCCACTAATCACCTTGTCTGTGCCAGCTCTGACCCCCAATCAGCCTGCCTGTGCCATTTCTGCCCATAAACACTGACTCACTCACTACTTACTAACTTTATCTCTCTTGCCGGGGGGCCATGACTTACTGCTGTGGCGCCTGCGCACTGTGTGAAGAAACTCTATTCCCACCAGGCATCCCCGTGATGAGTGGCACCTGGGTACATGCCCTCTGTGCAACTTGGTACTAAGGCATAAATTCCCTCCCCTCGACCGGTTACAAAATAAGGAACAAATATTTTATGGGTGTTGTTTGTAATATTATTACTAAGTAATAAAAGAAAAAAAAATATGTTATTATAGACACCTTTTTTTATAATCAGGAACAAATATGCTAAATCAAATGCATTTCTGCGATGCTATCTGCGGTTTCTTTGAATTGGATAGAGAAGGCAGACACAGCTCCAGACCCACTTATTGATTGAAATGTGTTGTAGCATACAGTAATCTGTCATCTGTCCTGAGTATTAGTGGAAAATGCACTAATGATTCTGTGATTCTGAGGAGATTTTTCCTAATTTGTCAAGTCGCTGGTGAAATGAAGCAGAGCCTGTAATGCATAAAGACTCCTTTATCATTTTCTGAAAATAACAAGATTTAATACCATGGAAGGACGACTCGCTTCTCCTCGTATGCGATTACAGTTTACAATGACTGTTTCGTCAGCGTTTAGTGAACTCTCTGGTATATGTACCAGAGCAATGGGGATAAAGCAAGTTATACAATGAAACGTTTGATGAATACGGAGAGAAGGGACACAATAAAAATGTGAAGGGACGTCTCAGCTGGAATACTCGTCAAAGTGCATATGTTGGCCGGAGTTTCTCTTTAAGCAGAGGGATCTAGAAGGCATTATAATGGAAGGTCTAGTCCAATGGATTGGTTGGTAGCCATTGCGAGGTGTTGCGTTGCCATGGGGATGGATGGTAAAATAGCATGGCGGGGTCCAGCCATCAAAACACAAATGCCATGCCGGTGCTACAAGGAATCAATATAAACAAACAAAACAACTACTAATAACCAAGGTCATTTTTATAAAGAGCAACATCAGGGCAAAGGTGTAAATGTGGAGCAATCACCATGGAAACTTTCCCTGCTAATTATGCCATATTACCCATTTTGATAAATATTTAATTTAAAGCACACATTTTGGGCTTTATGCAAAAAATGAAAAATAATAATGAAAAGGCAGGAGGACCATGTCTTGCAGATGCAGCACTAGGTCATGGAAAAGGAACATTACGAACGGCACAAGGTTTTAACCCTTCTGGCCACAGAGACAATACATCATTTTCCTGTTTTGGTAAAGAAAATGATAATAAAACAAACTGACAACGATTGTCCGATGAAATATCATAGGATATAGACGGAATAGAGAAAGACTATCAATTCAACGTTTGATAAATTGCTCCTTTAGTAATCTGGCGGTTATCACTCACGGCCTTGACGTGTCCAAAATGCCATACAGAACAATAATGATGACTCTGGCTCTCTGGATTAATTGATTAGTGTTAGAGGACAGTGTTTTAAGGAATCTGATCTATGTTAGCACCGCAGAATTAAGAGCTAATAGTTTCCTTTTTTCCATAACAGCTAGGGGCAGACAGCGACCTTTATGCAGGACAGAACCTACGCGAACAGGACTTCGGACACTCCATGTCTGCAGTTCAAAGCCTATTTATTCATTTCCCTGCGGCCCTTTACATACACGTTTAACATTTAGCAATGCAAAAATAGATTAGTATGATCCATATTATAGTAACCACCGAATGGCTAATTCTTTTAATTGTGGCTTATACAAATTTTAACCTTATCAGAGTCCATCGCTACATAGGCCCAATTATAATAAATTCTTACTCATGTTAGGCAAATAGTTTTTTTTTTAAGGTAAAATGTTACGAAATGCCGACCTCTCCTTACTCTTATAGGTACCTCATTTATAATGTACCATAGATGAGGAATGTCTTAAAGGGGTTTCATGAAGCTGCTTTTGAACTCATATTATTTATAATTATTATTATTATTATTATTATATAATATCTGGAAAACATGGGAGTAAGTAAAAGGGCCAGTGTACACTAAGGAGTAGTGTGGTGTTGGCAGAGGGTCTGTTTTCAGTTAGAGGGACACTTCAGCCATCATACGCACTTTAATACAGACAATAGGTGAGATGCCGCTTTAACTTTCTGTTGTGTCGCTTTCGCCAATGCTAAAGGGGGTTTGTAGAATCCCCCACATGCATCTGTCTGCCCCCAGCTATTTTTCCTGTAGGAGTCGGCTGCACATATCTGCTTATATTTGATATACCATACATACTGCCAGTCCGGTCCAACTCTGGATCTAGATTTCAATAGGAAAGCTTTCCTGCCACTGATTGGTTACTTTAAGCAGCTAATCGGTGGCAAGAATCATAGGACCACAGAGAAGGAGGAGGCTGCAGGACTGCAGTTTCTACAAGAAGAATGCACTTGGGAGAATACATTCTTCTTTGGTGGGGCTGTCAGGAACAGTAAACTGCCCCTTTAAGACTGATGCTTCAGCTGTCAAAATATCACATATATTCATTTTTTATTGTCCAAAACCATTGCTTGTCAACCCCTGCCGTTCTCAGACTAAGCCTCCGTATGATGGCATGTTATCCTATTTACCATGCCGGATGGATGCTGGCAGGGTTGAATCCTGCCGCCGGAGAGAATTATTGGAAGCATGTTAAGGTGCCGTCCCAAAGGCTGCACATGTAGCCACCAAATTTACAATTAACAAACCATTTGTTTTACTAATCTCTGCAAGAAGAAGAAAAAAAACCCAAAACCTGCATTTTGACCTCTTTAAGGACAATCGTGGTGTTCAAAGAAGAGTTACTTTTAGGAGATGTTACATTAAATAAAAGCCATATCTCAGCTGGTAGAAATCTGATGTACCTAAATGATGCGATTCAAGGACACAAAACTGTTGACAAAGGCTGAAATATTCATTCTCTTTCTGCATTGCTTGGTATTGATATATTGCAGCCTTCATGATAAGTGTAGACTGCAAACTCTCTCCAGATTTTTCTTGAACTGAATGTACGTTATTCCCAAGGAGCATTTTCTCAGAGTAAATAACGATAACTATAAAATATTAGTTACTTGCTTGGAATGGGTTCCTCTTCCTAATTTACACTTTATGACAATTCATATAGAAAATTACCAGAAATATAATGGCTGCAAAGCATCAGATGACGACAAATAATGTAGGAAATGGATGTAGAAAAAAGACCCAAATATAACCTTTTTTTTCCAATGTATATGTTGACTTTCCAATTACACATGATGAAGCAGTATTTGAATTAAAAGAATATCATTTTTGAAGCGTTCTTCTGCATATCTATGATTGGCAGCTCTCTAGAATTTATAGGAGACCCCCGTAACAAGTAGCTCTCTCCAGGGTGAGGGATCAGTTCTCAAACTTAGCACACTGAACTCAAGCCATTCTGCGATCTCCTTAAAGCTACAAAAATATACAAAATATGGGAGTGCACAACCTAAAGAGCCTAAAAGGCATACACATTCAGATTCCGGGGCTGCTGCTAGAATAATAAAGACCAATAAATACACAAAACAAAGCAAGAATTCAGCAAATACCAAACTTTGGGGTACTTTGCCGTAGTGGTGGGCTGAGCAATAAATGGCCATATAGAGTGATGGAAATCACCAATATTTATGGCCTTTGAATGGTATTCACTGGGTATGCGCTGAATTCTGTTTTGTGTTCTCTATAAAGCCCCCCTGAGCAAATGCTAGAGCTCTCCGCTTACACTTGCAAAAGATCATACAGAATATGATGGCGCTATATAAAACAATAAATATTAATAATAGTAATAACTATTTTCTGAAGAAAAGCTTTATAGTCGTATAAAAAGGTATTTCCTCTTTGTCTGCTTCATATTTTTTACCATGCAAGGTTCCTAAAGCTTCAACCAAAACATATTATATAAAAGAAACAAGTTATTTGATACTCATGTGATGCCCCTGTTTGGTAAATAATCACCCCTTCGACAAAAACCTGCTTCACTCAGACCAAAACCTGCTTCACTCAGACCAAAACCTGCTTCACTCAGACCAAAACCTGCTTCACTCACACCAAAACCTGCTTCACTTAGACCAAAACCTGCTTCACTCACACCAAAACCTGCTTCACTCACACCAAAACCTGCTTCACTCACACCAAAATCTAATGATTCAGATCTTCATATAATACTTAATGCCTGAGCATCCGTAGGTAAGCAAATCGGAAACGCATCCACGATTAAGGAGTCAGTTTTGTTCTTACTCTTATACTATGATGGATAATTCTTCAGACTGTCCATTAATTTGTGGTCATTTTTCAGAGTTGTCAGCGGCACCTTAAGTGATGTTTCTGCGAGACATCAGCGCACATTCTACACGGTAAGCTCTTTTCACAATTCAGCTCATAACATTTACCGAAGCAATGATTCTGCACATTCTTATCTGCTTCCAGGGACCCTTAGGAAAACACTGATGTGTATCGGAGGGAGGAGGGTAGGACTGCTATCTCCCCGCACAACACCACGAGAGATGAAAAATTCTGTTCTGTTACATCAACCATTAGAACTGGATAAAACAACTAACACTGCAAAGCTCATATACTTAATACTTATATATATATATATATATATATATATATATATATATATATAAAATCATGATTTTGTCTGTAACACGTCAGTCATCATCTATTAGAATCAAAATAAGCAAAATGCTTTTTCTAAGCACTATAAACAATTGATTTGCCCTCTATGGTTGGGGTGGCTTCTCCACTTCTCAACTTAACGGAAACCTCCAGCCTTCATATGCAAGATTATTATTATTATATATTGTTTTATATAGCACCATCAAATTCCATAGCGCTGTACAAAAGATCCATTTTGCAAATACATGGGGGGATTCTGAAGAATTCCCCCCAAATGCGTTTGTCCCGTTCCCCACCCCCCAGCTTAATGAAGTGCAGGAGATGTGTCTGGCTCTGTGCACCCGATATACTCATCTCTAGTAGCTCCAACACTGGTCAAGGACCGCTCCAGGTGCGGGGTCTGTTCGGACCCCCGTGAGCGTGTGTGGTTTCAACAGGGCAGCCTCTTCTGGGTCAGCCAAGTGCTTTTATTTTCTCGATTTGGAAGCAACCATATTAAAGTTCGGTGCCCCCAGAGTACTCAATAGTTAGAATTTAAATTGATAACTTTAATACAATTCCAGTTCTTGATAGAATCCCAAAACAATTAAGCCACACGGGTCACAGAAGGTGCACATATGAGTAATCCAGAATCTTATGCCAAGAGGTTTCGCCTAGGGAACCAGTGAGATATGATTCACTTCTCCATCGCTCCTTCCACACCAATGTTTGTGAATACCTTGTAACTTTTCTGCTTTAACCAATGCTTCGTGGAACAGAAGCGGGTTCACATAATGTTTCTAGTCTTCATTGCGCTGGATTCAGTGAAGTAGACTGCAAACCACAGAATGGTACCGATAAGAAGAAATCTGCCTGCTGAATCTCACTTCTTCATGTCGTAGCGGTCTCAGAGCCTCTGTATTTTCCAGTACTTTTCATACTATACGATACCATTTAAAAGTTTGGGATCACTTCTGTGTTCCAACACCATGTTGTGTTCGCTAATTTAAGTTGAAGTTTAAAAAGTTAATTGATAGTTAGAAAACCCTTTTGTGATTATGCTACAGAAAGAAATAGATTACCCCCTCCCCCTTAAAACAGCTAAGTGACCCCAAACTTTTGAACAAGTAACTGTGAACTTCTTACGAGTTATAAGCGGATACTGAGTGCTGGTCCTGCTCCTCGTATATTTCCTTTTCTAAAGCAAAGTTGGCTCCATAGTCTACTTGGCATTTGCAAATAAAGAACAAATCAATGAATAATTATGGAAACAGAACCGCCCTTTAACATATAAATTATTGCTTCTCGAAAAAGACGTGTAATTAACAGAGAATTATAGACCTAAAATACAGAAATTGTACAGACGTAACATTAAGAGATGCATCATTTACAAACAACGAAAGTGTAATTAAACGGTAATAGAAAACACAATAACAATTAAAATAAACTGAAATACAAGCTGCGAGTAATATTTCTATCAAACGGCTTAGAATAACCAAATCGTATTGTAACTTTATTTTTACTTTAAATGTGGGTTAGAGTCCGTTTCGCATGAATATCGATGTATTTCATGGTAATCGGTCCACGCATTCTTTAGTTATGGGAGATAACTTTATTCCTTCCCAGCTACCTCTGCTGACATCAGGGACGGGAAGCAAACTTCCTGCACATGCTCAGTAGCGCTTACGCCAAACTCAACAGAAGCCTGCTGGGGCTATCAGGTTGTGTAGGTGGGGCAAGCCTTGCATGGGACAGGGCAAGTCAAGGATAGGGGCAGAGTTAGACCCCCAACACTGATTAGGAGAACAATTAGGAGGGAGAGGGTATGGTTACAAACCCCCCTAACCCCCGCACCCCCCACCTGGAAAAGGTGAGGAGTGACCCGACGGTCCAGGAGAGCAGCGCTCCAGGTATTATTAATAGACCCCCATCCACTTTCCCTCCAGCAATAGCATGTATCCCTCCACATCCCTCAAGGGAGGGCTCGGGTAGCCGAAGCCAGAAAGTTCCCAGGTAGGGTCACAAACTTTGCGCCATGCACCCTGTCCCAGTCCTTATCCCAGCCGTTCCGTATCCTAATAGAACATTCATAACCGCTCCCATCCTGATCATTAACATAAAGGGTTGCATCAGTCCCATACAGAGCTCTGACTGGATCATCCAGCAACAAACAAATAAATGAGGAAAAAGAAAAAAGAACATGATCAACAATTGTATTTATTCAACACATGGTCAGAGCCCAGCGCCATCCGCCATCTTGTCAACGATCCATAGAAAAGAAGCCCACTAGTATCATAGAAAGTGGCTCTAGGGACGGAGAGTGTTTACCTCCTCTTACAATTTCTATATGGTTAGTGTAGTCATCCTATATATAGTATATATAGTGACACCATGATACCATCCATCCTGAGAAACCGTGAAGATTTGATCCATCGGAGAAATCATGAAGTCCAGAGAAACTGAGCAAGTAAAGGCTGCTAAGAAGACTAGGCATTTCTAGTTCTAGTTACTGGCGATCTAGCGTTTCCTTTATCCTCCTAATATCCCTGACGATCACGTGAAACCACAATTCCTTTGGAAATATTTTTTTTTGTATGTAGTGCAAAGCTCAGCAATAGACAAAAGGTAAAAGGTATTGCATGTGGTTACAAGGCCTCCCGTCTGCACTCCATAGGAAGGAGACAAGCACATGTCTTTAATTCATACCACCGCATTCAGTACATACATCCATGCTACAACTCCCATGACATCAAGTCAACCGCATAGGAGTCTTATCTGCAGCAGCCCAACCAGTCTGCCCGTTTTCCCCGCTGTAAAGACTCTTAATCAGTCCTTGGTCTCGATTGAGGATAGCGTTATCCCATACATTTAAATTCCTTCACTGTATCAGCCTCAACCACATCTACTGGGAGGCTGTTCCACTTATCTAGGATGATGAATCCTCTTGAATAAAAAAAAACAAGAAGGAATAATTCCATAGAATATAATTTTTTTTGCTATGAAATTTCAGCACAATCAATCTGTGGATATCATTTTGTTTACATGGGAAAGGCAATGAGCCTATTTAAACAAAGTATTTTAGTACGGTGGTCTACGAGCATCCATGCTGCAAATGCTTTGCCTGTTATGCCTAACGCGGCCCTGAATCTCGACCAAACGCTGCAATCAAACGTGAATTTTCAGCAATGCATTCAATTCTTATCGTATAATTAAAAGGAAAAATGCAGAATAAGAACCCGTCTCGTTTGAAAGTGAAAGTGCGTATTAATTGCTTTTCAGCGGCCCCCGTAAACGTTATACTCGTCATTTGCAAGACAAGCAAAGACATTTCAGACATCATTTTCATAACAAAGACAATGATAATAAAAAGATTAATCTAGCAGAAGTTTTCAGATTAAATCCAGGGGATTAGTGCATTTTTATACGAGACAAAAACAGCCTCTATCTTTAGATATTGCTTTTACCTTTCAATCAGCCGCTGCACATCTGGGAAAGCAAAATCACCGCTTTCATGCGAATGCATCAATTCCTGCGCTCGCTGGAACTTTTATTTAATCCTCCTATCCTCGGTGAAATCATACAATCCGCCTGATAATCAGCAGCTGCATTCTCCCTAATTATCCTCCTTTCTTCACTCCTTTCCGTTTAATTATCCGTCATGCAGGGTCTGGGTACATAAGTTCCCATTCTAGCGCGTTTGGTGACACGTCCGGCCCAAACATCCTCCTGCGCCTCCGACCCAGCACACAAGCTGGGGAAGCAGAAGAGGAGGGTCACGGTTTAATTCCGTTACCCTGTGCTGTATATAGCTGGAGGTCAAGCAAGAATTTGCCCTATAAGGAGGATTATGGTACTTAGCTGATTAGTGCCGGGCCGGTATCGCCTGTGAATACATGTTCTAACCCTTGGCAATCAAATTATATTAAAAATGTATCCTTCCAAATGCAGCTTCTTTGAAATACATCACTTTTGATGTATCTTTATATTATATATATATATATATATATATATATATATATATCCACGCATACACAAAGATGTCTGATGTCCCTAGCTGGCCCATTTACAATGTGGAAAAGTGCTGAAACATGTCCTTAAGAAGCCCTGCCTTAATAGAACAACGCAGGTTTAAGCTCAAAAAATATTTTCCGCTACATATTTCTGTCCCCAGACATTTTTTGGGTTTTATGAAGGCATCTAACTTACATCTGACTGAACGCGTTTCTACAATTATACTCCATTACCTTCCACCAGCCCCCCATGTGTGATGTCCACGAGCTTCCATGGAGGTAGATACATGAGCAAAAGTTGATTTGGCTACCGAGAAATAATGGTTATAAAATGGCAGCAGAAAATGTTTCTGAATTAAAAGAAAAAGGCAAGTTTTCAGGAATGGTCTGTAAGAGGTTTGTCTACTATGTCAGCTTCTGGGCAATCAATGGATAGAATGGTCTGACTGATATGCTGAATATGATATGCCTTGGAAGGAATATAAAGCCTATCGCAATTTACTCAAAGAGGCAACTTGTCTAAACTGTTTAAAAACAAATGAAGAAGGTGCATCAAGAAGATGATCCATCGCCACTATTTACTCCCAGCTGCAGGAAACATCAGATGTTTAAAAGATCAGGTTTAAATATGAAAGGTAATAACTCAAACCGCTGTAATACCTGCTGAAATTCTCCTTCAACCATTTATTTGGCTACAGAATGCATGTTAACCCTGCATAATTCTTTCTAGAAGTTTCCGGATCATATTCGGCAGTCGTTCCCAAAAGTCATGAGAATCGCTTGTTTTTACGATCTCTACCTTCTCCTTCGTGTTCCAAGATATAGTTAGATTTGTTATGGCCATAGAAATATATTTAATCCGCCAAATTAGAGGCCAATGGAGGTTGTTTCATTATCTCATGCCTCTAGTAGAACTCAAAGTACTTCAGTAGCATTTTTATTAAATACATTTAAAATGTCCTGGAGGAAATGGTGGAGATGATGTCCTACAGATGTTTTTGTTCCTTTAAGGAGCTCAAGTTCAATAGTAATAGGCATTGTTGATAAACGGATGTGGTAATTCAGCTCGTTATGGTATAAAGTTCCCACTTCCACTTATGTGATGCTTTCCTGAAATTATTAATATATCCAAAGCTCTACTCTATTTGAATTCCATATTATGTATATTACAAAAAAAAACTAAATGGATTTCCTTTCAAGAACATCTATAAAATAAAAGTACTGTGTGTGATATTATAGAACTATAATCGAAGGAGCCTCTCCGTCATGCAAAGAGCTTAACAAGAACTGAGCAATTGTGAAATGTCCCTATATACCAACTTTTCATATACTAAAATGAGATGTTCTGGATCTGAGTTGGAAAATAATAAATCAAACATTTCTAATACAGTTACACCATGTCAAAAGTGTGTGGAGCAGAAAATTAACTATAACAAAGTTACTAGACCGTCTGGGAAGATATATTGCTAGTCAAGTCCTACTTCCTTGGGCAAGTTTATTCTTTCTCTGGGCAGAGGAGTTCTGTTTCGCCGCGCTCACTGCCTGCCCACCCTCTGCCCACTTCTTCCCCGGAGCTCCTAATAGGCATGCTGCCAAGAAGCAGTTACCGTGTGAGTCACTGGCACGGTTCCTTGGATGTTTGCAGAACACAGGAACAGGTGAGGCACACGTAATGGAACTCAAAATAAGAATGTGGCGTACTGTGGCGGTTGGCGATTAAAGGATTTGGAAGTAATGTTACAAAGGCGGGCAATGTAACAAAGCAGCAGAAAATGGGGCTTCCAGGAAAAAAAATATTCATGCACACAAAATAACCCAGACATGTCTATGGTGGAAAAACTATACATTATTCTGTACTTACCAGCGCTTCGTGGGACTCCCTAGGATGCGTGATGTCACACATTAGTCCAACTTCTATAAATAGGTTGGATAAAGACATCATGGTCTACACTTCCAATTCAGCCATTGCACATGCAGAGCTGCCAAATTAGTCCAGGCGACAACTTCGGGACTGTTAGCAACTATGATTGATTCCTCTTTAAACAGTGTATGTATATATGTATGTGTGTGTGTATATATATATATACACACACACATATTCTGAATATATGAAAGAATAATGGGGTCATGTACTAACTCACAGGAGGTACTAAAGTTAATACAGTATGGTTTATTTCTTTCATTCCTGCTTTGCACTCCTACTCTTATTTTCCCTGGCATGCTTTAATAGTCTGTTTGTTTGTGAACATGGTTTGCTAATGATTTCCGCAATACAGGTTTGTGGTTTCAGCAGTATTTATGAAAAAAAAACCCCTAAAATGATATTCAGTATCTGGATAGCCAGATGTCATATTTAAATACCATAATTAGCCAAAAGGGCTGTGTTAAAATTCATACAAGGGAACTCCTCACAGATGCACAGATGCTGTGGAACGCCACATTCAAATGCAAAAAATGCCTGCTGAAAATGTGAAAAGAGCCTTTTTTTCTGCTGAAAATGAAAACATTTTTAACATTAAGATGGGAAAATGCACACAAGAAAAACCTTCCGCGTTCCTAGAAAATGTTAATGAAAAAAAGTGTCCATGTTACAAAAATCATTTTTGTTTCACCTGAAATACATCTGCATTAAATCCATTTGAGTAACGTTGATATTTAAAAAGTAATGAGAATATTACATAACTAAGGAATTCAGCTCATTTTTACCCTAAGAAAAAATCTTTTTTTTTTTTTATTTATTTTTTTTAGCAATTTATGTATCAGGAGGTAAAACTATAATTAAGCCCGATGGATCAGTAATGATTACAAGAAATGTCACTTGGAAACAGTACACGAGGAGGGAGCTGCCAGTATAACGGAACACCAGAGAAAGCCTTGCCAAAAACATACTACCATTTATTGGCCTTTTGGGCTCAGCTGCTTCGGAGGCAATGGAAGCAGCCGTCAATCAAACGGGAGTCCTGCTGTTTTAAAGAAACGCTAATACTCAAATGTGTTTATTATAGAAAGCAAAACAACATAATCTCCACCGAAACAGCACATGTTTTCCACCAATAATATTCTTTAAACTGGTTAAAGTTAAGAGTCTTTCTTTGACTAGTTGCTCCATCCTAGAATATTTAATTTTAATAAGAGTTAATATTTGAATGGCTTTGTTTTGGTCAAGTGGAGAGCTGCTTTGGAGGTTGGTGCAGGTTCTCCAAACATGAACCTGCTTTGGAGAGAAGTTAGAAGTAATTTCAAGGAGCTACTAAAGGTTGTTGAGACGTACATGACTGTAGCAGAGAGCACCTTGGAGATTATTTTTATGGAGATGTTTAAGAGCTATGTTTAAAATGTTATATAATCACACATATAATCAAAAAGCTCTGAGCAATTTGGCAAGTAGTTCATTTGGTATCCCTATCAGCCTAAGTGCAGTAATTCTACCCAAGCCTCCTTGGTAGAAGTTTGGAAGGAAGACTCTTCTGCTATGGAGATGACTGGGTTTTCCAGGTGAGACACATACTAGGGCCAAAAGCCAATGGAACTTCCCTAGCAGATCCCTAGCAGATAGCCAACATCTTTGAGCCCCAATACTTTAATTTACCAATATGGTGAAGGTACTGAGAATACAATATACATATCCAAGCTGCTTAAAAAAAATACTCCAAAGTGTCCATCAAATGGGGTTATAAAGAAAACATCCATACTAATTCATAGTATTAGTTATGAGTCTTCCACCTTCACTAATGGTTTTATTGATAGGAAACTAACATGCAGATCACTAATATTTCCTGAAAAGTCATGATGTGAAAAGGAGGATCAAGACTTTAATCCTGGATTCCTTCTAATGAATTATAAAACATTAAACTTTCTCTTTATCTGGTGTCTATCTAAAAAAAAAAGCTAAGTCAATCATGCTACCAACTGCAACACGTGATCTATTCATCTGTTAGATCAAAGATAATTGTATCAAACATTTGATTACTTTGTATTCCTGAGTATATTTTTGCTAGATACACACCAGAACATTGTGGCCCATTTTAACATGGAAACATACATTTTTAGATTTTCTACCTCGTCATCGTTTTAGAAAACCAAAGATTATTGGAGAAATTGCGTAAATGGCAAATAGTTGCTTTCCTTCAAGACGCCATAATTTTATTTGTCAGTTTTGTACGTGTATAATTGAACATGATTTATGTATGTTATAAGTTATATAATAAACAGTATTGGTATCTGGCAGAAAATATTAACTTGTTTAAAAAGTGCCTACAAAGCTCATTTTCTGCACAGCGGTAGGCAGAACCATCCAGAAATCTCCCCTGAGGAGACAGAGAAAAAAACACCAATTTGGACCACATTCATAACCTCCAAATAAAGAGATTTATTCAGCCACGGGACCGGCAGGACATGGATTTCAGAAACGACTGCTCATTACAAAAAGCTTATTTAGCAACAAACAAAAGCCCTGATTGCATATCATAGGCAAAATGCTTCTAAGAAATCATTTGAAACTCTTTTTAAAACGCCATTAAGACTGGTCTGTACACCGTAAAGGACTGGAAGAGGTTTATCTAGGGATTGTTTCAGCTGCCTGGCATCAAGGAAGAGAATTTCCTGGGATTCTAATTGATCCATTTGTTACACAATCTCCAAAGTCTTGTGAAAAAGGGTATAAACAGGAAAAGATGGCTCATCCATGATGCCAAACTAGGCATCTGCCAAGACTCCAAAGCGATGCCAAGTACAGTCGTTTTTAATAAAGGAGGTTAGTGATCGGAGGCAACTTCATCACTTCCTCATCATGGAAGACAGACCCTGCTGGCATAGTCTACCCCCACCATCACTCTCAACCCAAACATAGGGTATCATCTGATAGAGGGTGCGGATAATATTCAGTAGGGGAATATGATTATCCGAGAAGAACGATTACATGAGAGGCTACGGATATAAGTTATTGGCAGTATGGTTACCCACAGGATGGGGTGGGATTACGATACCACATTCCGGAGAGGGTGAAGCACTATGTGATTGCTTGTGAAGCTACAAGATTTTTACGCTTACAGAGGGTAACTCTTACAAAGGGCAAACTGACCAATTCCACAAATTAGGTGGAACCGAGAAATGACAAATGGGCTACTACAAAACCTTTGCCTCTCAAAACAGTCTTGCTATTTGCAAGACAGTCCTGATTCTCAGGCACTGTCCCCTGTTCCTGTCGCCTTTTGCAGGCAGTGGGGAGCATGAGCCGGTTAGGGAGAAGCAATGATCTCCCCTACATGCAAAGGTGGCTATTATGGGAATATTGAGGGGTCACCCCCCACGCACACTTCTGGGACCCTCTTCTCAGACCCTCCTCAACATAAGTATGCAAATTTGGATGCCTAAAATGTTGGTGGGTACGCTACACCACAAAGAAAAAAATGGCCACAGAAGAATGAATTGATTGTAGTGATGTATGGCGCGTGGTAAAGTTGTATGTACATAAAATAACCAGTAACCCTCTTGCCTCTTAAGTGCTTTTAGAGTGAAAGCTTTCAAGGTCAGGTACATAAGTTATTGTCAAGTTTGAAGGAATAAAAGTGTACGTTTAGTCAATACAGGTGCATAGATTGATCGCCATTTCCTGTTTCGATTATCAGGTTCCTATAACTATTGTACTGCTTACACAAGCAATTTTTTCCAGGCTTTTTTAAATGAATAATATATATATATATTTATTATGTTAATAATATGCATAAACATCATTATTATTGAGCCTCTCTAGAACTTTTATCCAGAACTCCCTAAGTTTTTATGCACAGGGAGAAGAACACAGAAATCTCGATGGCAGGCTGTTCCTTAAAGTAAACGGACGTTCCTTCTGGTACAAACCTGCTAAAATCAGCACTAAATATATTTGGATTCACTCCTATTAATTACTGGGTTTGATGTGTATATTTACTATCATTTCATATTAAACATTTGTATTCATTATTTCAATGTTCTACGTTTTCTTAGATTAGTTGTTGCATTTACTACAATCCTTGGACAGGTATCTTAATTGTTCAGCTATAATACAAATTATCGTTAATATGATACCGCAATCGTGATACTGACATTTGTATGATTGCCATTTCAGCTATTTTTGTTTTAGGGACACATATCCGTTTCACACGTTGCTGGCCAGAATATGTAAAATGCTGCCCCCTGCAGTATACGAGTTGTAGAACCTCACAGAAGGGACTCATGCTCAAGAAGTCAACCCTACACATCTGTGAGAGGGCCACGGTGGAGATCTCCAGCCATTAATGAGCTACACCTCCCAGCCTTTGCCCGCTGGCTGATATTTACAGGGGTCCAAGAACAGCTGGATAGCTATGTGTTAGATCTATTCCTAAGTGTATGAACTAGACTGAGCCTCTATGTGATTACTGCCATGGCATTTAAGGAAAAAGGCTAATTGTTTAACTCTCTCAGTGCTAGGGTGAGCAATCCATAGTCATGTGCTAGGCTACACATCCTTTCTGGCAAGTAAATAGTTAAGGCACGTGTGGCATTAGCAGCCCATCAGGCTAATGCATGCCTTGTGTGGTTAATTTATGAACACCGATAGAATATCTCATTAAGAACAGAACTTCATACCAAGGCAGCATGGCATTGAAAGCCGCCTTTCCAGCCACGCATAAATATTTGATTGCCGCTTAACCTACCACTTGTGTAGACAACGCTCTTTAAATGCCGTTGGAACATACAGCACAAGTGTACGTACTAACACGTAGACACGAAGAATCTAAACGTGGTTTGGAACAGCTTGGCTCATTCCATCGGACTACAAACCCCTGCTTTTAAAAACCAGATTCAGTTACAAATTTATTTTTTCCGTGTTTTCTTTAAAGAAAGTGTAAAAGGAAAAACAGCCTGAAATATTTTCATAAATGTGAACTGCTTCCTATTGCAAGCCTTAAACTCGTTAAGAAAGAAACGCCGGTTTCTGGGGAATACTGCACTGCTTATAGCAGACAACAATCAAGATACGTTCTGCTTTTGAATGTAGAAATGATACATGACTTGTGACTATTTTTTTAATAACAAAATATTTGAAATCCCTGGGGTGGTGGGTCTCTGTAATCGTTTGTTTTGGATCTTCACGTATAGTATTAGAAAACTCTTTAGAAAGTGCCACGAAAGACTACACATTAAGCGTGTTAATTTGGTTGTTAATTTCTGACAGTATTAACTCATACAAAAAGGGGTTAAGTTTTGCTCTACATAATCTAATTACTGTTCTAAAACGGTGATATTATTCACATTGAAGGCAGGAGCAGCAGGAGCTGATTTTCAGCTATTGAGAAAACTCAACTTCAATGATGGGCGGCCAACCAATTCAATGATGGGCGGCCAACCAATTCAATGATGGGCGGCCAACCAATTCAATGATGGGCGGCCAACCAATTCAATGATGGGCGGCCAACCAATTCAATGATGGGCGGCCAACCAATTCAATGATGGGCGGCCAACCAATTCAATGATGGGCGGCCAACCAATTCAATGATGGGCGGCTCCAGAGCATTACATGGAAACTGTATTTCTGTCATCAAACTCATGGTTCACTCACTCACTCACACCTTCTCCATCACACTTCTTCTTTTGTCTCTCTTTTGCTTCTCCCCTTTTTCCCGCCCCTTCTGTCCCCACTTTACTCTCTTGCTGTCTCCCACCTCTCTCCAATGCCCATATCCACACTGGCTTAACTCTCATTGTCCCCTACAGAAACCTTTCTAATTTAATTTCTCGCAGCTCCTTGTACGCACTACTACAGTGAACATTTAGCTGGGTAACCCGTAAATCACCACCCAACTAACTCAAACAAGCCATAATATTATTCCATATTACCCGCTGCTGCCTAGTCTGATCACAATGCTAACGCTGCCACAGTCCAATCATAGCACAGCAAGTGCTCTCTGATTGGACGTTGCCATAATAACAGCCGAGCGCAAGTGACATTTTCCACAAGCTTTTATATATTATGCCTCTGTATAACATGGTGCTCCAGTATGCCCAGCCAACCCATGATGGAAAATATAAATCTGAATAATTGAAATGCGGAATACATGCTAAAGATGATTTTCAGAGCTGATATCTTTGATGTGTCAGTTATTTCTTACCCTTTAGTAATTCTCCACTCACTGTTTTTACTTTATGGCATTACAAAAGAAAACTCTACCCTCTAAAATCTGATGCCACCAATACGGCAGAAGAGACTAGATGTATGAAGAAAAGTGCAACAACTGTCACAAACATATGTTTCAACCTTTAAAGGCTTCATCAGGCTTGGCTGGTTGTTAGCCACTAAAACAATATCTGCCATTGTTGCTATTATTTGGCCAGACCAATTTCTACTCACATGAAATTGTTGAGTTTAGGAAAGTAAATTTTATACTTTTTTTTGTAAACTAATTTTATTCTGAATCCTCCATTACTTGAAGAGGTAGAAGATGTTCCTCATCCATCTTAAAAGACCCAAATAATTTGGAGTTCATGCAAGAGAAACCAAAACCAAAGCCGTCAGGGTATTAATTTTACAAACACAAGGCTTTAATTCTTATGCAACTTACACAGATTTTATTCTTCCTTTCCGTATGGATGCTAATGATGTCATCCAACACTGCTTCAAAAACCTTGATCTCATTTTATGGACATGGTTCTTCTGATTTTTTTTTATAGATGTTGTGATTCAAAAGTTTTTCATGATAGCAATTAAACCCAGAGAAGTATTTTCATACAGATAAAGAGATCCAAACACCATTTAAAACAAATCTTTACCATTCTGCACACTTATCATTCAAGGCAACTGCCCTCTACGTAACTTTTACCATAACTAACGAGGCCATTGCAGTAGGTTTGATTGGGAAACCAACAAATAGCCGTGTGTAAGAATGAATTTGTTTTTGTTACTTTTTTGGGTTTCTATAGTAAATTTTTAGAAACATGTCAATAATTCTGTGAAGTATTGTGCTCAATGTATGGTTTTCTTTATGGTGTAGAAAAAGAAACTAATTATGCTTAGTCAAAAAATAAGTAAAACTTTAGTTTTCATTAGTTTTATAGTATTAACACTATGTCTATGATATGTAATGGGATACATTTTTTTAATCTCACAGTTTTAGCCAACAGTAACCCTTTGAGTGCTCTATGTAATGATACATGAGTTATTCTAATCCTCTAACAATAAAGTAGTTTTTTCCCCTGACAGGACAGGCCTTGTAGGGGGGGCAGGGGGGGTTTAGGGTTGGCAGGAGGTCAATTGCTCCCTGTTCCTATTATGAGATGCCTATTCCATGTAGCCCCTTTATATGGCTTTATGTTCCCAAATGTGTTCCAATCTGCTGTGTTAATGAGCCACCCTACTGCGTTACCCCCACAGGCCAAATGATGCTAGCCCTCCCATGCCTGCAGTCTTCAAAATTTGTAGCTCAAGCGGTAATAATGGGCTGAATTAAATGCTGGTGATTCTATCTAGCACATTGCAACCAAATAGCAGTCTTTGCTAAGATTACAGTAGGGAAAATACAAATCAGTGATACCTTGTATCTTAGTTAATGCATCTGAGCCGATGGATCTCATTGAATTCAATTACTTGTCAGTAGACTTTTCCAGCGTCTCTCTCATGACAGGACAAACTCACAGACCAACTCGTTATAATCACGCTTGATAAGTCAGACCAACATGATCCGAGTACTATATACCTTTGGCTCTCTGGGTGCCATTGGATTGTCACAATCAACTTTCTTGAGGCAGTGCTTAGATAACAACTGAAGGAGGGACGCCATTGCCTGTCTTTGAATGAAGAGACTGACTGTCCATGTAGAAGGGGATTAACACAGGAACTCACGAAGAAAGGCATAGGGGTGCTAATCCATGTAATGTTTATATATATATATATATATATATATCCATTTACTCACAGAGTCCATTGCACACCATTCCAAATATTCCAAGCCCGGTGCTAGTAACCAGCAGTTTTCATACAAAACACTTTCAAAAGATGGTCAGCACTCCAGGGCTTTAAATTGACAATTTCATTTTATTCAAAGTCAAGTCGACGTTTCAGTCATTGCTGACTTTCCTTTTCATGTCCTGATGAAAGTCAGCAATGACTGAAACGTCGACTTGACTTTGAATAAAATGAAATTGTCAATTTAAAGACCTGGAGTGCTGACCATCTTTTGAAAGTGTTTATATATATATATATATATATATATATATATATATATATAGTCTACAGTCACGTAGCCCTCTTTATGACAGGTGGACAGGAAGAACAGTATGAGAGCATAGAGAGGGCTGTATTAACATACAAGTTTTTTAAGAGCAAATGCTCTGAAAAATACCCTTCATCTTATATTCGAGGTCGTCTTATAATCCGAACTCAAATAGAGGTAAAAGTCCACAAGAGCCATACCTGGCCTGTGGACCACCAGTGGAGCACCTGGATGAATACGTCCACACTTATAAGCTGCAGCACATCGCACAGTTGACTATGGATTCACATACACCCATGTATGATTTCTCAATTCAATTCTTGAGCCGCCGTAAACAGAATCACTGGCCTGTGACTCCTTCGCCTTTAATGTGATCAAGGCAGGTTAATTTTCCATATGACCTTGATGCTATATATAAGTAGGTTAACTGCTGACAAAATGTACACTGTGGGTGTTAAATATAGAAATGAGAAAGTTTATATCACCATTAGATAAGCTAATGTTATTGTTAAGGTGGTCCTCCAAGGAATTAGACTTAGAGGACAGGTTAAAACCTAGACTTTTGAATATCTCCCAACAGTCCTGGTTTTTGCAGAACAATCCTGGTTTTTCAGGCACTGTCCCACTGTCCCAGGTAGCTGTCCTACTGTCCTGCTTTTGTGACTTTTGTGACTAGGGCTGACTTCATCCTCTCCCCCACCTCTAGCCACAGACGCTGACACAGGTTTGGGACCTGCAGAAAATTATGCAGTAAATATTTTAATGCATTTTTTATTTTATTTTTTTTAAGAATAGACAATAGTATTTGGGGCTTGGTATGCCAATGTTAACATTGCTTTTGGTTTAGACAGGTCCTAAACCTTCAGCCTTTGATGTGGACTATAGAGATGGAGATATACTTAAAAAAAAACAAAAAACAATTAACCTTTTTAATAAATTCGAACTTGAACACTTTAAGCGCCACCTTTACTGAAACATATCATCGGGTTCACAGAACCAACTCATTTATATTAAATAAAAATCCACCTTAGGTATTTATCCTGGGGGGAAGCTATCGTCCTTCTATCAGGATTTGGATAAGCACTCTTCTCTATTCAATTATTTTCCCTTTATGTTGTCACTTACTGCTACCTATTAGTTCTGGCAATCTTTGTAAGGGTTCAGGGAGAAGGGAGTAGACTTCAGTACAGGTAATGTTGGCTGTACCCAATTGGGCACATACTGATTGGATGGCGCCCGTTGACGCCTCGCATTTACCTTTATTGCTGCTCGTGCCAAAGATCATGTCCTTAGCCACTCAATGTAAATGTGCAGAAGTGTAGCATTTAATTTATTGGCCCCCTCCTCTTCAAATATAAGGGCCAATATTAATTCCCTGTCTATTCCTGACCCATATTCTCTGATGGAGCTGGTTACTGTACTGATGGTCTTTACCAAAAGGTACCCTTCAATCTGGCTTTCATATGAAATTAAACCATGGCGTTACTCATGAGATGCCCCAATGTTCATATGGAACGTCAAATGTTTCTAGGAGAAGAACTAGAACCTCAAATGAGCAACATCTGCCACTCCTGGTTTACAAGTCAAAACGACAAGCCTTTATGTAGCAGTTCCTCTCCAGTAGGAGAGAGACTTAAAATCCAATTGCATGCAATCAAATAAGAACTGATGTGGAACATAAAACTCAAAAACAAGTGTAATCATGTTTTGCTGATACAGCACTCTTAGCCTTAAAGTGTCTCTCAAGAGTACCCTTCACATCTAGCCATTACTGATCCTTTAGAGAGCAACATGGCAGTAAGGATGCATAGTGTTGAGGCAGCCTGTAAAGGTTTAGTTCTCGAAATTCTATTATCTGCTTCCAATCGGCTGCTACAACATTACAGCTTACAGTGTAGTTTAGATCCTGTCGCTTTCCAGTTCTTTAAATAGGTCACCGCTTCTACCGGCAGAATGTATTCAGTCACATGCCAATTTATGATATCATAAAGGTTAATGTATGCTAATACATTTTAGATGCACATGTCACATTTTGTGATCTCAAATTGTTGTATTGTTCCATATACATATATAACAATATATATCAATATATCAAACAATTCAAGTAAAAGCGGGTAAATAACTAAGCCCATATTGATATCTACACATACATACACCCTATGTATATGAATTGGATATTTGATGAGAGAGTCAGCACTAACCTGTTTTACATAGAATTGGCTGGACATTCATTTTCAGTCTATATAGAATTTATAATTATAAGAAGGCAGATGAGAATACCAGAAGCGATTTTCTTTTTCTATCTAAAAAATAGCAATGGCAGTGAAAGTCTGGAAGATTATATCATCATTCATCATTGTGTTAGCTGAGAACACAGCGGTATTTCTGTGCAATTCAGTTCAGCTTGGCTTGGCATGCCACGCACCAATTATGTAGAATAAGCATTTTCGACAGCCCCTCACCCCCTTCCTGAATTCACTATTCAAACAATAAAATAGGAAATCTTTAACTACTCTGAAAATGTGCAGTGAAATGAGTTATACAACATTTTTTATTGCAGATATTTATGCAGAGAATGGATTTTGCCAGTCCTTAAACTAGAAGTGAATGAATGAACAGTTAAAGGTGGATACAATGGACAGAATAGTTCTGAATGTAGAATGTTGGCCAGACAGATGTAATGACGGTGAGTTCCATCCTGAGTTAGTTGGAAGTTTATCAATAAGCTACCCGTCAACTGTGAGCAGCTGTGTTACTATCATACCCGGGAACTCTCCGAGTTTGACCAGGAGTCTCCGGGTGGAGATCTGCTTCCCTGCATCGCCAGGTGAATCCTCTTTCTCTGGCCATGCCCACCATGCGCCCACTTCCCCTCTAACGCAATACTTTCTGGGGATAGCCCCGCCCCTACATGACACTAGCCCCGCCCCATGCAGGACTAGCTCCACCTGCACTGCTGGCTAGCACCGGATGAGGGTGAGCTCTGGTTATCCTGCCATGTGAGGCTTCTGGATCCAAGTTCTGTTTATCACTAAGCTGTGATCCAGGATTAAACAGTCAGGAAACAAAAACTCCATCAGACTTCACACAGGAAGGGCCGTGCGTCCCGTGGTTGGATATGCCCAGCTGGGGGGCCACGTTTATGTAATTTGGCGGCCACTGGCCTTAAAGTGCCAGGGTCACCGTATCATCCACTGTATGGCCAGACAGAGTAGAAATATGTAGATACCCAACAACAAGTTTATCTGATCCTTGATATGTATATCACTATAAAGGAGACAATTTAATGAAAAAATGGTTCTAAAAGTAACAATAATTCAAAACAAATAACCTAAAATGACACACCCTAACAAAAAACAAAATTCAAACCCCAATCACAACAAAGCTAAAGCCACACATATTTAATGCATTTAAACAAAACATCAGTAATTTACTGATTTATTTCTATATGCCATCCCACACTTTCCACGAGACAGCACGCAGCATATGTTGTTTTTAGTGGTGGCAAAAGTGTTAAAATATTATGTATACTGTTTGCAAAACTCATTACCTTCCTACAACAATTCCAAATCGGAACAGTGCGGGCGGCTTGTAACAGCTGAATCTGCAATTGTGTTGCTCCAGCAATTTTTCCAGTAGCCTTGATTATGACGATATCAATAAAGACTGCAGATTTAAAAACGCTGGTAAAAAATGCATGGGTTTAGCGGAGAATAAGAGCTTTGTTAACAAATATTCTATGACCCCAGTATATAAAATCAATCCCGGGCGGAACCTCAGTTGCGTAAAATGATTATAATATTCTCTTGTTTTTTCTCAGTGTTTTAAATTAAAAAAAAAAAAACAGAACCTTTGCAGTTTTTACAACCTGCTAGTGAATGGGTTAAATGCAGTGGCGCAGATAAATACACAAATGTGATTGAATAGCACCCCCCACCACCATAAGCTGCAATGGAGAAATTAGGTTAAAAAAAGATATATCGACTCATTTTTTCTCTTTGCTATGAGGATTGCTAGTCAAGTACTTGTGATAGATTTCTGCCCCAATATATATATATATATATATATATATATATATTATAGTCATTTACGGTATTAATGCTGATTATATATACACACACAAGTCTAGATTCCAAAATATGATTAAATAATGTTGCTAAAGGAATTTTTAAAGGAAAATAATTCTCGGTAATCATAATTGTATATATATAAAAGTGTGTGTATGCATACTGTATCACGTCTTTTTGTATGTACATGTATATATTTAAGATGCTTATGTGTGCATGTTTTGGTCAGTGGGAGCTACTGATATCTGTATGTAAAATATGTGACAAAAGTAATGATTTAAGACATAATGGTATTGTTGGATGGATCGTAATCTTCAATCGGAGGGGTCGGTAAGCAGAGAGTGAATGGAGATGGGGCAGATCCGGCAGAAGTCAGGGAGGAATGCGTTCTCCTCGGGGAACCAAAATAATGCATTTAATGCATCAGGTCTACAGAGACATCCCAGGGATTTCCCAAGGATGTATTAGACATTTTATGTGTGAAGTTCTGTATGTCAGGGGCATTTTATCATGGGAATAGCATCATCCATTAGAAGGCAATGGTTCAAGGACTGAGCATGACAGCATTAGCTTGACCAGATATCTCCGAGAACGGCACAGCGTGTGTTGCTGACATTTTACATCGAGAATCCAGGAAGAGCTCGTAGGCGCATTACTTTAGGATGCAGACTCAAGATGCCATGTGCAGCGTTCCTTTATATTCCCCAGATTTATGTTATCTATATCAGAAAGGTATATGCCATATATATATATATTATTAGGCAGGTGGTCAGAGACTAAGTCCGTCCAAGTATCAGATGCGTAGTTGTGGGGCCGAAGCCTATCCAGTATATGAGCGTAAGTCTGACTTCAGCGGAAATTCTTCGACTTCGCAAATGAAAATTCGTTTAAGGAAATAGACTATGACAGATATTAAATGTGCCTTGAAGCGCATGAGCAGACACATAATCACCTGTAATTTCAATAATTTTTTTCCCCCGTTTTAGAAAGAGAAACCCTTCTCATCCTTACACGTGAGATGGAATGACCCGGAGTGCATGAGATCTTTCACAGAAGCTCTCGGTGACACCACTGATTAGCCTGAAGGTGCCTTTAGAGAGTCACATAGAACAAAGCTGGCAGTATATTAGTATAGTGACCTCTAATGTGGTAAATTGGATTACTAATTAACACTCTGTGATAGAACTCGGAATCATATCTCCAAAAAGCGTATGCTGCACGGTCACAGTATATCACATAATGCGTTGCATGTTATCATACAAAAAATACATGGACTGCCAAGGACATAATTCACAATCTGCCGTAATTACATTTAATTCTGGGTGGTGGGTTCTACTGGTGTATTTATTGGTGGTAAGTGTTTCAATGGGGAGATCTTGACCTCAGATGTATTATCACTAGTGGCAAGGGTGGGAATAAAAGCAGTGGAAGAAAGACTTGCACCATTTGTAGAGTGAACATCCGTGCCAGCTCCTGATAAACCAACATGAGAAGATGCACATCCAGAGAATCTCAGCAAGTAGGGCCTCTCATCTCTATACTCATACAAGTCAAGATCAACGAGCTCCTTAATGGTAACTATTCTAAGTACAAATCCTATAACCATGGCCTTGACACTCCTGTCCTGTTCATAATATCTCATACCCAGGGCCATTCAACAATATCTACTGAGCAGCAATAAGGATACGTGGGAGACGCTGCTGGGAACCGGCCCAATGGACATTTGTCTGGTTTGCCCGATGGCCAGTCCAGGCCTGTCATTGTTTAATGTCACTGCATTCTTCTTCTACAGAACTGAAATCTAATAGTAACAGGTTTCTGGAGATATTATTCACAAGCTGGTATTTGCCATTCTATTCTCTTTTGGCGCTCAACATTTATTTAAAGCCTATTCCTCTGCCACCAAATCTGTTCCACGGGTACACATGAATATCACATGAATATTTCTATATCACATGAATATTTCTGGGATTCACATGTTTACTTGATCAACAAGTGCCCCCATTGCCTATACAAACTGATAATTGTCCATTTCTCAACAAGATGGATGAGAGGTTCTGAAGGACACGCGTATTAATTGTTTAATCAATACTCCTAAGAAAAAAAGGAGCGTTGTATAGACGGCGATCTTACCAAACCAAAGAACTGCCAACCAAGCAAAACATCAGCCCAAGATCCGCCTCGTATAATTCTCCAATTGGGTATATACGTTTTAGAAATGTTATTTATCACGTAGTCTCACCTTACTGTGTAGGGGAATTACTATCGGGAAGGTGGAACGTCACCATGGTTCTGGAAGGATGGCTGATGTCGGATCTAAGCAATGGTAATGCAGACTGGACAACTATTGACTTTTTAAATTGGCGGACAATCGGTTCTTAGAGTATTTTACATAATTCACATGAAAACAAAGGTGAACGAGGCTTAATGTGATATTGCGGTTTAGCTCAGCAGATTAACTCATGGAGAAAATTGCTGCTAAAAAGATATCCATTACGTTCTCCCCTTATTTTCAGCCTTAAGAATCTTTATTTTGAGAATATTCAGTCACTGGAATTTAAGAAACTTGTCCCTTTTATGCAGTGTTTTATTTTTAATTTGAATTTTTGTCGTTAATTTTGAGAGATAACGGATGTATACATTCTCTGTAAGCATCAAAGGGGTACCCTGTTATTTTTTTAGCCTGACATATACATTTATTTTCACCTTTATATCATGTGATGGGATCCATTGTTTGGCTTAAGGTATATATAAATATCTTAATCTAGATCCTTTCTTTAGTTAAAGTTTAAGTGTTTATAAGCTTCAAAACAACCACAAAAATTGTCTCGACCTCCTTGGGGGTAAAATGTCGCCCATCCTGGCACTCAGACCTCAAAATACAGATAGGTACTCCTATGATCGATGTCATTTAACCCTATTTAATAAAAATTCACCCATTATTCAGTTAAGCTAATGATTTTGGTAGCTGGTGGAATAGGCATTGCCCTTTACGTATCATCTCGCTGCATGGACATCATTCCTAAACTCATTGTAACACTTTGTAATCTAATAGAAATCTAGAACATAGCGACGTACAGTAGATTGGAAAGTCTTGGCAAAGCAGAGTTTTTAGAGCAAGAGGATGCGTTCCGTGCATAATTTATTCACAATTGTATAACTACTGATCTCAAAGTACTTCACGCGATATAAATTATTTTCACCCAATTATAATTGATCTAAAATGCAGGGAATGTTCGAACGGCGCACAAACTGTGCAAGAAGCACCAATAAAGCAAAGTTTAATGGGCAGCCAATTCCCACATTATTCTTAAGCAAAAACTTTAGAAAGACTATAGGAAGAATAATAAAGTGCGCTGAAATAGAGCAACCCCCACCTGCAAGCAGCAGAGTTCAGGCAGCTTCATATAATCAGAGGAACCCAGGGGGCGATGACCCCCTCATGCTTTTTTCAGGATCCCCGGTTTGCAAAAGAGTTTGCTTTTACAGGCCATGGAGTGTTAATTAATGATGCTGGTAGGGCAACGGCCGGACGATTGTCATTTAACCCATTAAGTGGCAGTGGGTTAATGCACGGTTGGCGAACCCACCAACCAAAACCTCCGTCACTGATGTATTTAGGTCCGGTGCTAATCGTGGCTATTAAACTGCCCTGGGTTTTATTTTAGGCTTTCCCTCAACTGATTTTTCTGTCCTGCTCTCTTCCGGTATCTCTCTCCCCATTTTTTTCTCTATATAGTCTCTCTGCCTAACATTTCCTCTCCTTCTCTTTAATCCTTACCCCCACCCCTAGTTTTAACCATCTCTGCCCCTTAACCCATTTTACACCATCACCTGTTTGTGCACCTTATCCATTTATTCACCCCTCAGTAGCCCTCTACTACTTGACAGCTAATCCTAGAACCTCTAGAACCACCAGAATATGGCAGTACATCCTGAGACACACGGGAGATCAGGCTGTCTAATGCAATGACTAGCTCTGAGATGACAAATGAAGTGTAATGGTGCAAACTGTGAGTGCCCATATGCTTTAAAGTGTTTGAAAACATTGACACCTACAAAAAAAAAGGCCCTGCTGAGGTCTCTGAGGACCCCCTCCTCTGCTGACTGATCACACTGTGATCAGGAGTGCAGGGCTGTAGAGCCCTGCTTATGGATCTCTGCTGGAACAGCTACAGCAAGATACCAATAGTAAGAGAAACACTTTTTAAAAAGTGAAAACATTAAACAAAAAAATAGTGATACAAATTAAAATTATAAATAATATATAGATTATGATACAGACCCCAGGGATGTTACAACAACATCATCAGGTGTACAGTCTGGTTACAATTTTTGCTAATAAATATTATATTTTGTGTATCAAAATAGTTTCAACTAAAAGCCCTACAATGTATAATTTGAGTGGGTACAGCAACAAGAAAAAGATGAATACTGTTAGTGGCAATGGTCAGGAAGGGGTTAAAAATTGCCTCAGCATTATAGAGCCTTTAGCGATTTATGAAATATTATTATTATTGATAATAATAATAATACACAAATATATTCAAAATATGATGAATTTGGTCCTGACCAAAGTCCAATAGCAGTAAATAATGTTGCTAATATGTATCTACTGTTTTATTTCATTCTTGCAGTCATCAAGATGTATAAATGAGTTTAACTCACTGCTTTCTAGGGTGTGACGCACCCTGTGGTATGCTAAGGGTTAAAACCAATCTGGATTACCATTTTGCACAGATGGCCAACCATAAGAGTAGACATATAGACGTTTGCATTAGGATGCAAGTTAGATTAATTTGACTAATCCTTAATTTATCAAACCCATTTATTTTTCAATCATAAAATAATATTTTTCTAAAAATCCCCTACATTCATTTCCGACATATTAACAATTTTTATTTTAGACTAAGTGGACTAAGGATCATGAGAATTCCAATAACATGAAAACAATACAATTCTACAAAACCACAGACGATAAATGTTCTTCTAAAGTACTTGAAATAATTAGTGAATAATTCTTTTAGTCTGATTATGAGATCAGTATGGTGCATATTCTGTAATATAGGATTTTTTAAATAAATAAATACATTACTGAGATCTCAAGAGTGCTGTGACTGTATTCCTATCTGTTCTCCACATATCACCTCAATGATAATGAAAAAACCCTGTGGTATTGTGGTCTGGCTCTAACCTGTCAGCTATGATTAATGAAAAAACAAAAAATACTGCTGGAGGGCAATTTTCTTCTATTTCCAAACGATTCATGGCCAATTTGTAATTCTCTAGGTTATATAAAAGAAATGAGAGTTTATATGGTGCGGGACTATTGCAGCATTCTAAACTTCTAGTGGTTTGTAGGGTCATTGAAACATGTCAACTCACTACGATCACGATGCACCGTCGGGGCTGTCGCTATGGTTTTTAGTTCCCTAGATTATAGATGCATGTCCTTACCAAGATAGCAAAGCACCATCTACTAGCCGTCTATTCTACCGGTTATTGGGGGTCTCCCGCTGCACGACCCCAACGAGCTTCTCCTATAAGAAGGGTAGAGCTGGCCTCTTATAACGCATAGTCAATGCAAAGACATTTATTTAATATGATGTCACTAATTATACTAAATACATCACAGAAGGCAGGTAAAGCGCACCGGGGATGTCCGCCGCTCCATAATATTGTCTCAGGGTACCTGCAAACTTCTAGTTTAGTGAATAAAGCCCACATACAGCACACACAGCGTGATCTGCAGTACAGAACCGTTGCAGAATTATTTATGACTATTCTCATCAAGCTGGTTTTATGAAGACATACCTGAACATTCTTACCTATGGCATTTGATTTATATCGCACATCTCTGTGGTTAGTTTTGTTTTTGTTTTTTTAAGAGGTGAGATTGAAGCAGTTAGTTGTTTTTTTTTCTCCCAGATTTCTTTAGCAAAGTTTTGCCTCCCTTAGCTCTGATAGCAACTAATCAGAAGCGGTTCCCTGTACCAACTACTATAGATTACAAGCAGTAACAACATTATCACGTTACTGACTCACCCCGGGGACAGTCTGCGGCGGGTGCGTCAGGTCTTCGTAACCCACGGGCACCCACTGAACCCACGGGCACCCACTGAACCCACAGGCACTGAGTGGCTTATCTTTGTTGCCTCTAATTTTAGCGCTTTTATTGGAAACCGAAAAGGCGTTCATGTCTCAGGCACCAGTTCTTCGTACAGAGTCACGCAACGTCACTTAATATAGCGTGACCTCACTCAGGTGGCAAGGCCTTTGTCTGCTCCACAAAGACAGTCACATACCGAGCCCCTCCAATCCCCCCAATCTATCTTCTACAATGTGAGCAGCACCCGCTTATTGTTCTCGGCTATTTCTTATTTCTATTGACTCTCTGCGTGGATAATGATGACTATCACGGTATAGTTATATTTTCTTCTATACATTAGCAAGCAAAGTATAGGTAAAATCGTGTCCCCCGCCCCACAGAGACATGTTTTGTTCTTTAGCCCCCAGGAGCACTTTAATACTTCGAGGGGCATAGATTTGAGCATCACTTTGGAATATAACGTCCAATATTCTGGGATTTTCATAGAAATATTTTTTAACTGATTTTTTAATCATAATATTACTACCCATCCTTTATAATAAAATCATACTATTACTACCCATCATGTATAATAAAAAAACCAGAAAAATATTATTACTAAAAACTACTATTAGAAACTATAGTAACCTGCTGCTCTTTGGAATAAACACGTCTACAATAATCCGGAGATTGCGACGAAACACACACCTTTATTAGTACGTGTTAAGTATAATATGACACGTCTACGCTTAAATATACCAACAAAGCAATGGCTCGGTAACACGATCTCGAGCGAAGGAGAATACAAAAGCTTAATATACATCCTCTCTGCTGCATAAGCATTTGCAACTAATCAGATTGCATTATCACTGATATAATATTCCATAAAATGAGAATGCTTTCCTGTCTGATGTGATTATGGGTCTGCAGTTCTGGGAGTTTAACCTGTATAGAATTTATAATTGTAATATCGTATTAAGCTCTAGACAGTCGAAGTGCTCGACTTACTGTAAGTTTAATAATGCACCGAGGCAGAGGCTGCTGTGAGACCACAATTAAACGTGTCCTCTACAACGCAAGCAGCGGAATTACCAGCCTAGCATTCGGGAAGACTCGATCAATGTCCTATGTAACGCCTTTAGGCTTTCGGAGATCCGCGTTCATAAAGGTATGGGCAGCATCCAGCGCCAGGACTTTCTGAATCCCAATTCAGGACTTATATATACAAGTCACAAAACTAGGATATTATTTTCTGTAGTGAAATTCACAGGTTGCAAAAACCAAGCAGCTTCTACAAAAGTTGGAAAGTTAGGGACACACTAGTTAATTCTAGTTTTTAATGCCAGAATCGCCCGCCAATATGGATTTGCCCCCCCTCCTATTTGCCGCACATGAGAAGTATTGGCTCTGTGAATGTCCAGACCCCTGGGCACCTGCGTGGAAAACGCTCCCATTCATTTCAATAGGAGCACTTTCCTGCCAGTGATTGGCTGCTTCAGGCAGCCAATCAGGGAGAAGAATCTTCAGAACACAGAGGATGAGGGCAACTGCAGAGCTGCAACTTCTACCCCAGTTTTATATTTTTCCCATTGAATATTTCATTATATTTATTTTTACATTTATTTAAAATTGGTGGTTAATTAAAGGGTGGTTTAGGGGAAGGTGAACATATTTCACAAAGACTGATCTACAATAACAATATCATTAACACGAGGTAAGAGATACTGGCACAGAAGGAGGAGAGGGCCCCGCTCCTGCCATATTACAATCTATTTATATTAAAGGATTCACAGAGTAATTTAATAGGCAGTTATCTTCAGTGGGGCTGCCAGAGACCATAAACCGCCCCTTTAAAATCTAGGATCGTTCCTGATAATCACCTATATTCACATTATATAAAACTTTAATACAATACAGAATAGGCAAGGTATTATGAAGTATACCTTCTAAATGATAAAAGATATATATGATTAAAAAAATATATAATGTTATGCTATATTATATATATATAGATAGATAGATAGATATAGCTACAGACCATATTGTAAGAAAGGTTTCCCGTGAAGGTGCTCATCAGGTTCATGTTTGATTGTTAATAATGTTAATGAATTTCAGGACCTACGGTTGTTAAATGACTTTGCACAAACCGGATGGATTCTCAAATTGCAAATTAGTTTCCCAGCCAGGGTTGCGTGTCACCGAGGTATACAACATCCCCACGGCAAAGAAAATTACGATTTCCCTATCCTGTGAATGAAATTGCTGACACAATTAAAATGCATTATTCAGGATGCTACACGTTAGTAACACGTTATTTAATTCAAAAATGCATAAGAAACTGCTACAAAAAAATACTACTATATATGAGCTTTAATATATTTTACTGAAGTGGCTATTAAAGAGAATACATTGGATATTTTTTGTTATTGTATGTATTATACCAGCGCATGTTTAGCCTATTGCTTAATTCCCAATTTTTAACCAAACCTCCCCAGAGAAAGTACTCCGACTCCTAATACCCTCAGCTAGCCAACAGCTGAACGGATAGCATGTCAGAGGTTGCAGGGCTGATCGAGGTAACACAACGTTAATACTTTTGGGGTCACACAGCCTATTATCGCTGTGGTTAGGGTCCACTTGACTATTCCCCTGAGTGTTCGCACACTCTAAGGGCGTTTATTCTATAGAGTGTCCGGCGATTTGCTGTAATCAATGAATTCCAATTAAAATATACTACTCACACATAGCGATAGATTACACGCCTTATCTCAGGAATACAGAGAAAATCATTAGGACCAGATAATGGTAATTGTTAGACAGTGGGCACAAGGAGTTAATCACAATTCTACAAGTCTCTCTGTAAATTGGGGAATTAAAATAATCCATTTAAAATATCATTAGCGCATAAGCACTTATTGATTTAATATGTGCTGCATTCACATTCTTTTTGATTTTAATAATGCCGTTCCGATTCATGAAAGTCAGCGTTTGTAAAATGTAGGGAATGCTTCTACGCTGCAATACCATTAAAGGGGCCATTAAAAGATGGTTTCTGTGTGTTGTGTGCTTAGAAGTGTGAAAACTGGAGGACTCCGAGTAAAGCGTTACATTTCTGTTCGATCTTATCTTAGTCAATCAAGTAAACAAATACACTGACTCCTTATCATACTGTGGTGATCAATGGAATGGCTCAGTCTTAATCACCAAGAAGGACTCAATGCATTTTAATGGACAGAGTCCAGTGAGCAGAAGTGCTAAGCTGGCCCTGCATTATGCATAACAAAGTCAGCGAGAGGCCTTTAAAGACTCTCCCCGCAGTAACTAAGCTTTAAGCAGGGAAATCCAGCCTCTTCTTGCGGGAGATAAATGTTTAGTGATCACTAGCTCGGTGAATTCACCTCTCACGAACAAACAGATAGATGGCAGCCCCGTGTGAAACTGAGAAAATAGTTTTTCTTAATACATTTATATTGTTTTTAATGTGTGAACTTCATTACATAGGCTTCCCAGGAACGTGGCTCTTACAAAAGTCTTACGTTAGTTTACTTTTATATAGGCCAGCGAACGGCTAATATGTCACTGATGAGCAAATGCATTGCGTTTAGGTCAACACACTGTAAGGGGTTAAAAGGTATAAGCACACTTACCAATAAAAAAAAAATGATATCATAACCTGACCCTTTAAACCACTTTAAAACATTGATACAGGACGATTCAACAAGCCAACACTGCCAAGGACCAACTCAAACTGCAGTATATAGTCAGCACCTATAATATATATATAATCATTCCGAGAACTCTCCAAGGTAAGCATCCCAAAGCTCTCCTTCTTCTGGGAAAGGTAGGGCTAAATAAAGAAAAAACTGACCCGGAGACCCTGGGAAGAAGCGCTTCACCCGGAGACTCCAGGTCAAACCCAGATTGTTCCCAGGTATGTAGATAATGGATAACGTTAATTTCCAATATATGTGTGTGACTACATCACACAGTATATATTTTATTATATTTTTGCAGAAAATAACATGTATCATAAATCTAGATTTAAAAAAATAAAAAAAAAACATTTAGGGAAAAGTTACCAAATTTAATATCGGTTTATCGGTTTGGTTGAATTTAGAATATAAGATACACAGAAATTAGATGATGAAGACAAGTCCAAAAAAATTCCAGGTATCCCTTTTAAAATATGTTACCTAAGCGGATATTATAACTGCCTAGGCAGTGGTTTTAAGTCAACTTCAAAAACAACTAAAGGAATCATGGAGTGAATTATGAAAGATACGAGCAGCAGCCATGTCTTCCAGCAACCATAGAATAAATCGGTTCCCTCAGGTCTGCGACAACAGTGCGCGTCTCCCTTGAAATAATGAAGCGTGGAGACAGTACAGAAGCAGCCTACCATGCAGGACTCAAACCGATTCCTGCAGTGGCTGCAAGGCAGGACATAAAAATCCAATTACTACTTCAAACTGTAGGTATGGGGGTAATAAATGAGCTTTGGCCCCAGTTTCCTATGTCGTAACTGATGGGCTCAGAAGTGTGTATTGTTTTGGGTCATCCTTTTTGAGGTATATATTAAATATTATATTTAATAAGTGGGGATTGTGACCTCAAGGTGCTGATAACCAGTTTTGGACAACTAAGGTTCCAAGCGCTATCGCTCAACACAATCCATACGACGCTGCCAGAAGGCTTTATGGTTGGGTGGTTTAAAACGGTTTATTGTTGTGGACCAAAAAGTCAGAGCCGAATGCAGCGCAAACCACCTGACTCAGCGCTGGAAACCAATGCCATGTATTGCTGGGTGTGTCGGCCCAAAAGGAGGCAACGATCATCAAACCTTGATTGCCCACTCAGCAAGTCTGGGATTTGCAGTTCCCTACAGATGTCAGCAACGGCGAGATAAATCTGGCACGAGAGGAGATGTAAAATCAATTGATAGTCTCTCTTTGGCATTGAGGCTATGGTGGCTTTCCAAATTAACGGAAGTGTTCTGAATATGAGGCGGAAATCCTCTGAATGAGATCTGAAAAAAAAATCCTGGGCCCTACATCAGGATCTTTCCACGCGCATGAGTTTTCAGGTTAAATGTATTTCATGTAGGATATGGTCAGAAACAGGGATCTAGAACAATCTGGAACCAGGAAACCTAGGTGGTCTTTCATGACCCAGAGAAATAACAGGAAAAACCTTGCAACAGATCCAAGCTAAAACATCTGTCTAGATCTTACGATATTATAATGACAATTAAGGCAGTATTAAGCAACGTTGATGTTACACATGTGGTCACGTCATAAAGTCTGAAGTAAGCAACATTTGGGTTGAGCTTAACCACCGCTTTGGCCTTTTACACCAGATATCACATTTAGGAGACCGTGTATTCAAGAGCACATAATGTTCTCAGAAAAAAAAAAGCAATTCCATTAAGTCAAAAAACAGATAAATGTATGAGAAAGATACATCTTACAACTGCCTCCTAATCCAGATAAGCCATAACAAATCTTGGTTCTTTCATAATTAATGATGTACAAAGCAAACAAAGGTCTCTTTAGAACCAAGAGAAACTCTTCCACTTCCTTCTCCAGCGCCGTATAATGTTTTGCGTAACATTGTTAGTTGATTTCAGGCCTAGCCTCAAGACAAATGCCACCCAAGAGTTATAGAAAAATACATGGATATATTTTTTTTAAATGCGATGTCCAAACCCTTATGCTTGGCCAACATGAGGACTTGACCAAAATTAGTGCGGATAATCGGACTTATTGCTGCACAATACTACTCTCTACCACGAGACAGCTACAGTCATCCGTCCATGTATTGGTATATCTTGGTATATTGTTACCCTGTATGTCCTCGCATGTGTTCCAGAAAACCCTGCTTGTAATAGGCGAGGTTCATTTATTCTTTAAAGTTTAACAGTGAGGAGCCGGCTGCGCTTTTTTGGAGACCGGCTTCTGCAGTGAGGACCACGGAGAAGATAAGTTAGCGGAAGTCGGCATCTGCAGGTAAGAAAATGGCTTTTCTTTCAAACTATTTTAAGGATTCGATTCTGTTAATATAAGTAAGGATTTCATCATCATCTTTTTTTTTTTTTTAAGATTAAAAAAGTTTAATGCTTTTAAACGGTTTTCTATAGTTTAACCAACCAGTACTTGTCATTAAAGATTTTGTTAAGAATTATGCCTTCACTTTCCACGCCTACAAACTTGTAAAACATTAGTATTTATGTCTTAGCTCATTACAAGTTGTTAGAACTTTTTAGAACCAGATTTTCTACTATACGTTAAGTTGATAAAATTGGGCACTTTGTTAAAAAAAAAAAGAGAAATCAGTGGTTTCTTCTTCCCTTCAATCTCCTCTCCATAAAAAGTGCCATTATTTTATTTAAGATGTATACCTACACACATAAAGAATCATGCTCCCCAAGTATAAAGCCGAGCGATTATACCCGGAATCTGAATAAATTAGAAGAACCACAATATAAATTCCACATATCAACCCAGCTCCATGACTCTGAAAATGGAATCTAGATCCACAATATTTCTAGTTCAAGGATTAGGAGATAAAGATTAAATGTCAGAGACGATTCCAATGTTTTAATATGCATTTATAAATAAATGAACGACGCTGAATTGAAATAAAGGGGTTGCATTACTGAATGCTTGGTACAGGGTATAGGATCGAACCGGAGGTGCCGGGGAAACTGCAGTTCTTTACAATCAGCTTCTGTCTACACCAACAAATTCTGGAGCCTGTGTCCCTTCCGCGAGGCATCTCTGACCATTCGTTATTAATAGAGCTTGTCAGGGGGTAGGGAAAAAAAACTGTCTTCAGTGCATTTAATCAATGAAAATACTAAAAAAACAGTATAACGTTTCCGTCTCTTACAATCGCACCTTTTCTCAATATTTCAAGGCAAGGTCTTGAATTGAATCCTTTAATTATCGGATACACGTGTAAATATTGTGTTATACATGCAAGCATTCTATGCAGGTACCTCATTGCAGTATGTGTGGTTCTAGGTAGGATCGTCAAGGGTATTCAGAAATAAAACTTGATGTTATTTGTTCTTTTAGCCATCTGGTAAATGAAACATTTCGTGAAACATTGTAGTAAAAATAGGAATTGCATCACCCCGACATCTTGATGCACCAGGAAAATAGATGTCATTGTAAATCTAGAAAACGTTAAAAGCCATTGTTTGCACTTACCCCGGGTTGCTCAAGGTCTGGCCAAACACATCATTCTGTGATATATTAGGAGGTGTTGGGAAAGCCTCGTGAAAATGAGATAGAACAGTATTGCAGAACTGGCGTAATGTCTCAAATTGCATTTTCAGCCTAGATCAACTAGCCACCTGTCCTTAAAGTCGTCTGTTTTGCAGATCACATAGAACGTGAACATGCCAGTCAAGTTCCATTCGCCTCCCGCACTCGGTAGAAACTGTGCTTGAATGAGCAAAAGCTGATAATGAATTGTACAGTCATTATTTTCCCTGATCGGTCGTGGAAGATTTAGTACCCGTGCGGCATTCTCCCGACTCGAGCAAGAAATCTAAAAGGCAGCAAAGGTTTTTGGGCATCCCCAGCTCAAGCGTGAGGCTAACCTGCTCTTCCAGGCACTGCTCATATTTCCCTAAGCCGGTTACAAAACATGCAGGGAATAGATGCTGTCATCAGGCATTTTAGCGCATCTGGCTGGCAGTAATAAAATCTCAGAAGTAATAAAAAAAAAAATGAGGACAAGGCATCCTCGTACAGTTACTACTGTCTGGGAGAGAGAGATGGAGAGAGACAGAGAGAGAGAGAGAGGGAGAGAGCGAGAGAATGAGGGAGGAGGAGGAGGAGGATGAGAACCAATCCTGCATCACCTCCCATGGAAATGATGATAACCAATAGCAGGAGAGACAAGGAAATCCGTATACACGGTGCTTCTATGGGGGGGGGTAGGAATACCTGCCGTAGGTCTTTAATATATACCGTGAATATATAAATACCTTATGTTTAACCCTTTCCCTGTCCAGATCCTCTGTTCTGTACGGCTCTGGAGAAATCCGCTGGCTACGTATCAGTAAAAGCCTTGGCTGCAGTTTCTTGAAGCTTAAATTAACCCTTGCAAAGCAGAGCAACGGACCAGAGGATAGATGAGAAACGCGCTGTAGGCATCTATTTGGGGCCTTTTTTTGTCAACACAAATGCCATGCACCCTGCTATACGCTGCCCTGCAGCACTGAATGGGTTAACCAGGGTAACGTTAGTAGATCTCACTGCTTATTTATTTATATATATTTGGAGTCGAAGTTGATACATTTTACTGACACAGAATAAAAATGTCAAGTTACATAAGCTTTGTAGAAACATAGAATTTGATGGCAGATACGCATTATTTGACCCCTTAGTCTGCCCATTCTTCCTGATGTAAAGACTCGGACCTTAGTCAGTATTTGATCTTCTCTTAGATATGTCTATCCCATGCATGTTTAAATTCCATCACTGTATCAGCCTCTACCACTTCTGCTGGGATACTCTTCCTGTTATCTACAACATTCACCTTATAAATCATGTTATAACATTTAAACTTCTGACTTCTTGTTAGAATTTAAGATTTTAGACTCTTGTTCTAATGTTCCTCCTCTATATATATATATATTAAGCTTACATAAACTGTATATATAGTCTACTCTATGTGCCCACGTTACATTATGTTTATGGGTTTTTTTAAAGGCGACTACTACTTCGAGCTGCAATTAGAGCGGAAGAGGAGGCTTTAAAATATATAGCCAGGGAATGACCAATTATGTTAAACCACAGAAAATATGAATGATTCAAGCAGCTAGGAACTGAAAACTATATACATTCACACATGTATACATATCCATACATGTGTGTATATGTTTGCGTGTGTATGTCCAACATAGTGCGGCTTTCCCCTTAAAAACCTCATAATAATCCCGATTTCTGTATTCTGATGCACGAACGCTCTCTCGCTGTCGGCGGGGAGCAGCGGGGTCTATCTCACCCTGGTGTTTAAACGGCTATAGCTTGTGCAAGATAATGGGAGATTCAGCAAATTGCCGTTTTAATTTCTTCTCCCCCCTCCGTTCAATTAAAATGTGCAGCATCCCTCCCATTCTCCGGCGTTGCGCTTTTATGCCGCCCCGATCTACCGAAAGGACAATCATCTATTTTAAGAAACAAACGCAGAAAAAAAAAAGACGGGGGCAAAAACTGTCGTTATAATCCCAGTGAGATGCCGTTCTCTGCATTGCTATGACACAGCCTGCAGGGATCCCCCACCACCACCTTAACCCTTTCAGGGCCGCCACGCGTTGCCTCTGGCACTGAAAGGGTTTACAAGCAGCCGTAATAATAGCAATTAAACAGATTTCCCAATGCGGATTTGTCACGATCTTTGACAATAAAGAACCATTGATCTTGTTAGACCCCCTAACACGCTGGAGCTGGAGTTGAGAATAATGCTGGAGCTGGAGAGGTGAGGAGAGAGTTAAAATCCGTAGAAGGGATTCTGATGCATTCGTCCCCCAGGTATTCACATGGGAAAAATAAGGTGACACTGAGCTATCATATAAAGTGAATATGATGGCTGGAGCGTGCCTTCAAATTTACAGGTTAGAAGACAGAATAATGATGAAAAAAAAATCAAATTCCCAGAACAGGTAGTAGATACCTGGAATAGACCTCCGGTGAAAGCAGTACAGCCAAACACAGTATAGGAGTCCAAGAAAGCTTGGTAGATAATGGGCCTATTGCAAGTTTCCTGCGGTCGCTGTCTATATATCTTGAGTGAGCTCAACAGAACCTCCTGTCCTTTAGCGGAAGCTATACATCTCCTTAATTCATTTAAGGGGCTTATTCACTAAAGTGAGTTCCAGGGTGAGTCTGCTGAAGAGTTGTGGTTTCAGCTTTGCTATTAATAAGCCAGGGCCAACCCCAGCGAACTAGTCATAAAAAGACTTTGTTGGGTTATAATCTACGACAAAATCTATGAGAATGTGTTAAAGTCCAATGGACCAGGGCTGGCCCTTCACAATGCATGATGAAATTGCACACAACTCCTATCACTCACCCACAAACTCCCACTACCGTGAAGTAACACCTTGAAGAGTTTTTAAAAAAAAGATCAAATATGATCTGTATATACGATACCAGATCCTTAATCAGAGACAGAAAAGCCTTCGGTAACGCCGCTGGCGAGCAGAACACGAGCGTGCCAATCTCTATAAATAAAGCAGTTTTTCTTTCAATCGTTTATTACAACTCAACCAAATGACCACTTACTGCATATCAATTAAATAATACATTATCAATTAGTGATACCAGGAATAGCCATTAAATAATACATGTTTCTGTGCACTGCTTGGCGGGGACAACCATCGCTGGCAAAACATTCCCTAGTAAAATTGTACAAAGGCAGACAAGTTGCCAGATATCGCTCGTCAAAGTGTATGCGTGGGATATTGTTTAACCCTACCAGGGCCAGGAGGTTAGCATGCAAATGGGGGGCGACTAGCCCTGATTTAATCTTATAGTTCATTATAACGAGGACCAGATGACTGATAACCATGAAGCATCAGAAGATCTGCAGCCGCTACGACTAAGAAGTTTCTCTTTCACTTTGCAGTAATTATCACATTGCATATTCTAGGGATACACCGAAAAGAAAATTCTGGAACAAAACCGAAAATTCAGGATTCACTTGGCCGAAACAGAAAATGACCCCCCCACCTTTAAAAAAAAAGAAAAGAATAAATAAGAACACTTTGATTACAGCCTCCCTATGCCATGCTATCCCCCCCGAACTTACACATCCATGTTATCACACACACACTCATTCACACACATTAATTCATTTACTCATTCATTCCCTTAATCACGCATAAATTGTGCATTGTGCCTAGATGGATACCAACTGCTTATCAGCCATACTACGGCACCACTAACAGCCCATGGTTATTATATATCTGTTTTTGCGATAATGATAAATATTTAAGTGAATGCTGGTTGACGTGGAGCTCTATACTGCAGTGCAGTCATGAAAGCGAGATATTACCTAACACAAAACTAAAATATTAAATAGTTTCAATGATTCTGTTACAGTAACAGCCGGGGCAGAGGGCTCTGTTAACTGGCACCGCTTTTAGCTGGGAAGCAAAAATCCGGATCACCAGACACCGCAATTCATTGTTCCGTCATTTCGATTAAAGACGATGTACAACGTATAGAAGCCATGCAGCCCAACGTATCTGATGCCCAACAACAGCAGCGGGTAAGGTCATGATCGCAATGTCTCCTAGTATACCTATAGTATACACACCAAAAGTGAAATGGAAGCAAATGATCCAAAGAAGTTACACAGTAGCACACCATCGAGAGTATCAGCACAGGTATATTGTTACCACAGTTTTTGGAGACATGGGACCGCCGCTGTTCCTTTTAGACGGCATCACAATTGGAGGTGATCCTGTCCAAGTAGCTTTAAAAAGCAACCAAAATTTTTCAAATGGAACCAATAAAAAGCTTGACGCAAAGATGGTAACGCCCCCCTGCAGCATACATCTCAATAAGCCACTAAGCCTATAAGGCAACGTCTACTGCAATGAGACGGGTATCAGATACTACCCACCAACCTCATAACCACCCACCACCTTCAAGCCTTTCTGATTTGGACTATTCAGGGCACAGACGTGGAATTTAACAGCATACAAATTATCTAAAAGCAAATGTAGACAGCATTTCCATCATACAAGGATCCTTTCTGTGCTCATTGAGTGTTTTTACAAGCAGAGTAGCAATTTATGCTGTATGTTTAAAATCAAGAACTCCGTCAGGTTGACTATATCTCAATGTAGGTTTTGTACATGTATTTTTGACCGCTGCTCCGCAGGGAAAGGCGATGCTCAGTGGGCCAGATGCGGAGATATAAGATCTCCATTCTACTTGAACCATCAACTCCACAGGCTTAGAACTGCTTTGGACAACTGAGTAAATTACAACGTTCGGCGTACTGCTGGCATCCTATAACAACGCCGGGCATAGCTGACTAGAGATTGTGAGCTGGCCGTAGACGGACGCGAGTGAAGCCGACGTGCTCTCTGGAGGCGCAGGTCTGACCTGATGACAGAAGGTGAGGAAGCGGCGTAGTCTTCCAGCTCAGCTCCATCTAACGCTTCGACCCTCCCGACGGGTTAACCAAGCCAGGTAGTGAGCATGAGCCCCGAGAGACTCACCTGGTCATAACTGGTCCGTCACATAGGCTTCCTATACCGCGATAAGAGGAACTCCTAAACCAGCAGCGAAAAGGCGGCTGCTGTGTACAGAGCATTTTTCACACCAATTTAGACCATAAATGAGATAAATTTAGTTCAAAGCATTAAGTCATTTCAGATGTCAATTCATAGCAGAATTATATCCATAAAGTGTCAAATAAATTATGTATATGTTCTATCAGCTCAACGTAATTAGTGCAATTTAACAAATTACACATATAGAAACGTAGAATCGCACGGTAGATAATAACCTTTCGACCCATCTAGACTGCCCGTATTTTAACTGCTGTAAAAACCCCAAACTGTATGCGGTTCTCGGTCCCGGATAGCTTTATGCCTGTCCCACGCAAGTTAAATATCCCCCACTGTGTCTACTGCGTCTACTGGAAACTATATCCGGGACACGGAGCTCCAAAGGAACATCGTCTTTACATTTGTCTGACCTACAGGCAAGTATTAAAGGTGGACAATCTCACGGGGTGTCATCCACAGCTCCTGAAAGGTTAAACACATAATAAATATGTTGTGAGCATATGTTGCTCAATCCTGGAGTTTCTTCCTTTACAAAATTCTCTAAATCCATTATCTCGCGTGTCACTTTGCAGCTAAGGCTAATGCATGTCCTCATGTCTCCCTTCCTAACTACTCTGCTAATTGACCTTCACGCTTCAAAGAGCTATGGTATATCGCAAACATGGCTTAAAGAACCTTCTCACCTTTTCCCACCCCAGCTTCCATATATCCGCACATAATCTCCTCCGGTCCACCGGGTGTGCATACTCACATCTTAATTGAAAGATTGGCTCTGCGAGTGTTGGAATTACTATGCTTGTTGTGTTATTTAGGGTGAATAGTGTATATATATTTATATATATATATAGGAATACAAAATATTACTTGTGCCCTTAGGAAGAAGCTGCAGCTTCCCACCACCTCAGTGTCCAACGTCCCATGCAACTGATTGGCTGCTTGGAGTTAGTCCCATCAAGCCCAGGTCAGATCATATTGCTTACATTAGTAAATAGTTATTTACTAAATGACTGGCATAACAATTGGTCTTGTGCGTGTGTAAGAATTGAGATGATTGCTTAGCCCAGCATAGCACCAAATAACTGCAAGTACTTAGATAACACCCTTCCTATGCCTGTATGAATACAGTTTTTTCACCCCAATGTCTATATCCAGTAAAGCCATTGTCCTTATTTTTCAACGAGATGGCAGCTTTTATCATACAGCTAAACAAAAACAAAAGCATATGCTGCGTACATGAAAAAATTTAGATTGGGGATAATCTGGCATTTCACAGCTCCACTTTAACCCCTCGTTTCCCCTTTCCCTTTAACAGATATCCACTGAAGATATTTCATCTAGACCGGTGCTTTCTGTTCTACGGGCTCATAACTCTCCGAGCCTGTAGAAGAAGCGTCTTGTGCTAAGTCTGCATTTAATATACCAGCGGGTGGATTCCGTTATAACAGCGCCGGTCTCTCAGCACGGCTACATCTGCAGTTTGACGTTTCATTTTCTCAGGATCAGCCGTTGTGAGTAGCGGGATTTCATCCCGAGCTCGTCTTTTCAAAACACAACATTCTGAAATGCCATAACATCGATTTAGGGTGGAAAATGGTATTAAGTGGCTGTTTAAGTATTCTTGAACATTAAAAAATATTTTTTTTTAAATACGCTCATAGGGACGTAGCTAAACACTGCTGCTCTAAATTCAAAAGGTTGGAAAGTTGTAATGCTTTTATATATACAGTGCATCCAAAGGCTTTTTAAATACATATTTTCTTCCAACATTAAGGCAGCAAGTTTGGCTTTGAAGAAAATGTTTATTTTGCTTCAATATTTATTTTTTTGAAATTTTAGATTTTTGGCTATTTAGTAATGCTAATGAGGTCCTGTTTATATAATGAAGCCTTCTTTCGTAAGACTTTCACGAATCAGATGGTGGTCTGTGTGATTAAGACTGAGCCATTCCAGTTTTTGCCACTAGACGTGTCGAATTAAATAAAAGGAAAAATACTAATTAGCGTTATTGTAAGTTTTTGCCACAGGAAAAGCTCATTACAGCTAATTACAGGACAGTTTTAATAAAATATGTGTTGTTTTTAAAAAATATCTATCGAGTGATATGGAGCTTTACACTACAATTTGTACAGTTTTCATTCCTAGTAAGTGGTTAGTGCTGGTTGGGGAACCTCTCAAAGCAACTCCCATCATCATCATCAGCAGCAGCAGCAGCAGCAAGTGGCACAGAATGAATCGAGTCATAGTACAGATCATCAGCAGTGTATCTTTCGCAATGCCTCACATTTAAAGTTACAATGAAAACTTGAAAAATACAAGATTGAGTTTTAAAAAAAAGGGCTCAAGATGATGCAGAAATCTACATGGGGAATAAAGTGGCGTAACTAGAAACCACAGGGACCCTGTGCGAAAATTGCCCCCAAACAGCTTGTGGGTACCACGTTTGCCCTCGAGCAGTTTATCAGTGGAATTCCCAAAAAGCTGACCTGTGCCATCTTTGCCCCCAAACAGCTTGCCTGTGCCATCATTGCCCCCACTACATTCACTCTGGCACACATATGTAAAAACACTTACACAAATGTACACATGCTAACGTACATACTACTCATATTCACTAACACATGTACACACTCATGCTAACACACACCACTTAAACATACGTGCTGACACACAAACACACATCCATACTCACACACACCTATATATAGACATTCATGCTCACACGCACTTATACATAGACATTTATGCTCACATACAATGCTTGTACGGTGTGTGAGCAGCCTCAGTTTCAAACCGTGGTCATGTCCCGTAGAGCAATGTGGCCTCACTGCGTTCCTGTCTTCCCATGCCAAATTGTTTAGAAAGGGCCCTTCTGACCTGGACCGGCCTGAGCAGACAAGGCACAAGGTGACATGAACGGGTGGTTGCAGGGGTCGCCCGGGCCCCCTAGATGGAGGGCCCTGCCGCAGTTGCTACCTCTGTGACCCCAGTAGTTACGCCACTGGGGGAATATGTCTTTTAATCAATGATCTCACATAGTTGCCAACAGTTCTAATTTTGCTGGGAGGAACTATGCATGAAAAAATGGACAGAAAATGGTTCCATGAGTGGAACGCCTCGTAACACCGTGACACAACTCACATAATGCGTGAACCTGCAGAAGTCATATGCATTACAGTGTCCTGGCTTCTAAGTATCATCTAACATACAATAGATCACGCTATATTTGTTATAGAATCGACTAATTTAAATGTGGTTTAAAATACTGCAATTGATTGCTACAATGAACGTCATCTTGATACATGTTATACTTGTAACGCATCCAACTGACACACATTTTAAATTGGACTTAAAAGGCTACGGCTCAGTTACTTCTAGAGTCTCTGAAACGGCTTTTAGATCATATCTCATTAAGATTATTGTAATGTGTAACGAATAAAAATATATACACTGGGTCTACTTTTTTTTTTACATTCTATTTTCTGAAGTTGATTATAATTTTGTGGTGATTTATTCTTGTTAGGCGTCTGTTTAGTACATTACAAGATGACTGTGATCAGCACCATTCCTAGGTGTGTTGTCTACAGTCCAGGGCAAATGTAAAATTAGCAGAGCCCCTCTATACACTTTAGAAGACTCATGCAGAACACTCAAGTACATTGTGAAACATGATATTTCATTATAATTCGGAGAATGCATCTAGCATCTAAATATATACAGAAATAGTGGATGCCATAGGTTTAAGAGTAGACTCCAGCCTCCATGTATGGGGGGATTCTACAGAATCCTTCCAGATGCTTTTACCCCTTTCTCCACCCTCCAGCTAAATACTCTGCAGGAGATGCATTGGGCCGACCATTCTCCCTGCATGCCATGTACTCGCCTCCGGTCAGCTCCAGTGGTGAACATGCAGAGGTCTAACACTGATCTAAATGGCAGCACTTTCGTTCCATTGATTGACAGCTTCAAGCAGCCAATCAGTGGCAAGAAAAGGCCGGTTTTGCAGCATGGCTGCCAATTCGGTGTCAAGTAAATGCTTTCTTTTTTTTTTCTTGCATTTTGAAAGAAGGCATATTAAAGTACTCACAAAGTACAGAGTGTAAACATGTGCTGGTAAATTGTTTCTACCACTGTCTCCTATAGCTTGCATTGAAATGTAATGCAATAGAGGTGCCGGGGCTTGTGTCCGAGAGACAGATTCACGTTCCAGATGCACACGGAATAAAGATGAAATACATCCAAGCTAAGCTGTGTTACAAGCATGAAACTGGTGAGATCATATAATACGTCTCCAAGCCCGAGCTACAATTTTGCGTTACCCAATAGGTAAATCAATACGGAATCATTTAATGGCCTCCGCTGAGAATGCTCTTCCACCCCCAGTAGTGTAGATTTATCTGAAAGTTGCCTCATTAACTCAATTAAAACAGCACTGTCAAACATGCAAGATTATAATGGGCAGAGTAATGTCAAAGCATGATTCTTTAAATTGCAAAGTGTGTTAGAAATCTAATCATCCTTAGAAGATTAGGAGTTTAATCTTCCCCGCAAGACTTTAATATCACTTGCACTGCAACGTCGGCCTTATTCCCGTATCCGCACTTTAACAGTTCTAGAACTGGGGAGGTTTGTAGGATTATTAGGCCAATCTGACACAAAATGGGGTTCTTTTTATCTTCCTTTTCAGACCACATGTGATCTGTGTTATCAGGATTTAGCCTATCATGCCCTCTCACCCAACCTGAGAAGTCAAATACTTTAGTGAAATACCCAAGGTGTTTTTTGAACTTATTGCTATTGACTGACCAACTTTATTCTTAGTGAATGCAGCTCATGAAGTTTAAAGTAAACCTCAGAGCTTACATTCAATCTGTGTATTATGATGGTGCCTCGATTTATGGGTGTAAAAGAGGTTGGTGGCATCACTGCTCAGCTTGGAGAGACATTCTCAATCTGCATGTGAGCATTTTAAATAAAGACACGTGTAACACGGATCAGTTTAAGTACATCTATGGCCCAATGTAAGTATTTTCGATTTGTTTGGAGCAGGACAGTAAGCAAATAGAAAATGCAGAGTTGCGCCCAAGTCCAGTCAGTAGTCTGGAACATCATGGAATGCCGAGGACCATCTGGCCTACATGCCAGCATTAAAAGATGATTCATCAAAGAAACATATTACAAATAATGTTTACATTTATAATTCAACTTTTAGCAAACAAAAACGTTTGGCGTCTCAAACGTGAAGCGGGTCATTCAACTTTTAAATAGACAACACTAGACCCATGAACTTTGTTGTCATTCTTTGCTCATGGAAATTCAAAGGGTTAATAACTTTGGCAATGGAATGGCATAGAACATATGCTTCTGAGTTTTTTCTAATAGCAGTATTATTAATTAATGACGTTGACCTTTCTCTGACGTATGGATTAGCTGACATAAAATTATTAAATGTAGTCAATGGCTGGATGACATTTAAACATGTTAACAGAGGAGTGTATGTAACAGGGGTGACGGTAGGTGCAAATGATGTACTATTAATGCTATAACTTCACCATTTTCAAAACATTAATCCGCTCAATCAGTTGTCGATGGCAAGGATCAAAGAAGAATTTCCTCATGTTTTCTTTAATACGTTTACATTTTCACCACATTTTTTCTAAATTTGTTCATCCCACCGCAAATTGTTGGCACAACAGAATGAAATAGGAGATGGGTGTAACAGACAGCACTGCTGTCACGGTCTCACGGAAATACTGCATAAAGAAACCACGATGTAATTAATTAAAACTCTAAACAGATCAACATGCTTTGCTTTCATTTTTTTTTATAGACCTGCATTTCAGCCCCATAGGGTGTTAATTAGGTATCGAACATCTCATGGTTTTTGAAATGTCAAAAGAACATTCCAGGAGCCATTTAGGTAAGTTATATAAATGAGGGAGTAGAACGTTAATAAATAACACAAAATAACAATTTCTGACTGATTAACTAGTAAAGAAACATGAAGAATATTGTGGAAAATTAAGAGGAGAGAGATTGGTTCTTGGGTAAAGAGAGTCAGGGGAGGGCTGTCAAGATTTTAAGAAGATTTTAAGAATTGAAAGATTTCGTGCTACTGCCAGAAGCTTCAATGTGTGTTTCTGTTTATGTCTTTTTGGGGAAAACAAAATGACAAAAAGATAGTATGCATTGGGCATGGTGTCTTTAAAACCTACTGTGGACTGCATCATATCTTGGGCTTCTACATAAGGGATCTGAGGGTAATATCATCTGAGAAAGATGGACATTTACATTAGTAAATTAACTTTCTGTTTATTCGGTGTTACTGTTTGTCGTAGAATGATTTCCCATTGTCTTCCTCCTATTTAGCACGCATACAAACAACCAGCGTCTGCTCAGAGTTTCTGCGATTCACGAAATTCTGGTGTCTATGAAAAGACCCAAAAGATCTGTCCATTCCTATTGTCTAGTCTAACTTCCATCGGTGCCTGGACCCTCACCAAGCTTGGCAAATTCTATGCCTATCGCGTACCAAAACATGAAGGTGAGATCCCTTGAGGATACATCAGATTTTAGGCTGTATAAGTCAGGTGCACTGAGCATACATATATAAATACAGATAAAGAAGTTATGATACCTGTCTGATGGTATGTCACTTGGGTGCTTCACTCCAGAACCATTTTTAATGGAGTCTTGTCTTACGATTCCTTGTGATCGGTTATTGTCTGTGGCTGGTGTTATTAAGTCCCCTGAGGGTCCCTGGTATTGGGATTGCTCCTGTAGTTTAGCTTTTTTCTCCTGAGGTGCTTCTTCGTTCTGGAGCCCTGCCTGGTTTTCTTCTCCAGGCTTCTGTGGTGTATTTGACCCACTTTTGTAGAACCAGGCTCCTGATTTGGTGAGGATTTCTTGTTGTTTTCGGCACAAATTACATACCCACATAACCTATGCGTGATCGAAAGAAAAATGCTGTGTTAGTTATCCAATGGTGAAAACACTTATATACAAACAATGGACAAATCTAAATGGTGATGACGCTTACATTTTTATAGCTGGTCATAAACTTATCAGCTATTTTTTTATTCATCACTATGGTTGCATCTCAACACCTAAAAAAACTACTTCTAAAATGTTCTAACTGGCTCCTTAGTTCTTCAAGATTTGACATTTTTTCTTAGTGAGACTTTAAAATTGAATTTTAAATCCAAAGCTACAAACAAGACTCATCCAGAGGACAATGGCAAATACGAATAACTTCTCTTTTATAAGGGATTGTTGGGCGAGGAAGGAAACCTTAGTACCGGTGATGGTTGAAATTGTTGCTTTTTTATAAAGCAGATCTAATGATTCTTGAGGTCTTGAAGTTTCCTCTTGAGAGTCAAATAACGCCTGGCTGCCCAGGAAAAACAAATCTTCTCTTTACTTTGATATTATCCACAGTAGACTATCGGTAAACCAACAGAGCATATGTATCGAGCAGTGCCGACACTGCCCTTACACACCTATCCATGAACACATATATACATACACTGTCCTTACACACACACCCATGAACACACATATACATACACTGCCCTTACACACCTATCCATGAACACACATATACATACACTGCCCTTACACACCTATCCATGAACACATATATACATACACTGCCCTTACACACCCACCCATGAACACATATACATTCACTGTCCTTATACACACACCCATGAACACACTTATACATACACTGCCCTTACACACCCATCCATAAACACACATATACATACACTGCCCTTACACACCCATCCATGAACACACATTTACATACACTGCCCTTACACACCCATCCATGAACACACATTTACATACACTGCCCTTACACACCCATCCATGAACACACATTTACATACACTGCCCTTACACACCCATCCATGAACACACATTTACATACACTGCCCTTACACACCCACCCATGAACACAATATACATACACTGTCCTTACACACACACCCATGAACACACATATACATATACTGCCCTTACACACCCACCTATGAACACACCCATCCATAAACACACATATACATACACTGCCCTTACACACCCATCCATGAACACACATTTACATACACTGCCCTTACACACCCATCCATGAACACACATTTACATACACTGCCCTTACACACCCATCCATGAACACACATTTACATACACTGCCCTTACACGACTGCCCACACACACTGCTTTTAGAAACACCTGCCCAAACACACACATGTATACATATTCCCCAACCAACCCTGCTCATCAGAAACCTCCTACTCAGACCAGCGCTCATGGTGTCAGGGTGCGTACTGCCCACGGGGGCTGGTTGGGGCGATCACAATCTTGCAGATGACTCGGCACGGCCCTGAAGACCGGCCCAGGGGAGGCAGCCTCTCCGCTCACCCCTCCCCTACAGATACGCTACTGTTTTTGGGGCTTTGTGGTGAATTACATTGCTGGCAGCAATGCGATTTACCATGGGGCCCCCAGAACACAGGGCACTTGCCCAGTGTGCCCATACGTTTAGATGGGGTTAAGCGACGCCTATGGCATGAAGGTTTTTTTTCCAAATTTTCCTTGTCCAGTAAGCCCTATTATTTATATGCACGGGTCCAGCCCTAGGTTTTGCCAGACGCCAGGTTTGTCCATGAACTAAGTCCCCAGCTACACCTTCTAGATAAAAATGTCTCCAGTGCCCCCTGCTTCATATATTTACTTCTAAACATAGGAGAGAACACGCTGGTGGTATGTCACAGTGGCCCAGGTAGTCATCTCTGTTGCCTATATGGCGGGCCTGGCCATACTCACAGAATCCACAGAATGGGTTATATTTTTCTTGATAGCATTGCTGGACTCATCAAGAGCAGAGGCGCATGTTCTTTTGTTATATTGTAGGGAACGATTGTACCCCATGGTGTGTACAACAGCAGAAGCTTAAAAAGAGGCCTTTAATGAGCACAAACTGAAATGTTATGCTTTTTTATTTCCTGTTTCGTTTTCTCAAACTCTCCAAGAAAGAAGCGTTTTAGCTTAATGATTGTAAATCAATAACATTCCCGGAGGGATTTTAATTATTGAAGTTATTGTTGCGTGACTTCCTAAGGTTATGCAACATATGACCCTAAGGGTCAAGGTTTTTCTCTTTATTATCTGGATCTCTGGAGGTCAGGTTCTCAAGGTCATCCATTCCTTTTATCTGCCTTGTGATATTACATCCAAGTTCTTAAACATCCTATAACTATACATGGAAAGCCAAGGGTCTGACTGAGAATCCCAGGTTCTTGCATAGATTTACATCCAGCCACACACACTAACATCCAAACACAAATCTCGAGCTTGATAGAGTCCATGAAGTCACTATAACCAGGAACTCCACAGAATCGATATTTTGTGAGACTAAGATTCTATGACCGGTTCTTTTAGAGTGCATTGTAGCATTTTTGCATGTTACTACTATTTTTCTCTTATATGGACCATTTGTATCTGTTAAAATGTATTTTCAATTTAGGTTACACTTAAATTCATTAGAACTTAAAATATTACTTCTTGTTCAAATTTACAACGTTTATAATCTAGAATTATTATCCTTCCATGGAGGGAAGAGGCAGTCATAATAATATTCAGCTGTAACTCAACATTTGGCTAATAGTTTTTTCATTGGGGCAAGAAATGAGTTACCATTAAGGTCTATATGGAGGTCTGTGCATTTTCCCAAAAATTAGGATTAACCAAGTTAAAGGTGCTGTTCCACTGATTCTACCGAATTTAACTTTTATAACTAAAACAGACTTTCTAGCACTGTTGAATGCCCAAACCCAATGATAATTAATTAATCATGTCAAATTTCCCTGAATCATATTTTTGCTGGGAACATTTAATTGTCATGTGACACAAAGGCAGGCACTGATAGGTTGTTCCCACAGAAGCTTAAAAAAGGCTTCCTAAAACTTTCTATGTTTTTCTATGAATTCAGATAAAATAACGACAGATCTGATAAGGTTTCATTATTTCAGCATGCTATAGATTGCAGTTAATATATTGTCCTATTGGATCAGATTAACCGGCAAGAGAGGAAGGCAAATCGGTGCAGAGAGATGCAAACCTCATTTCCTAAATAATTTACCCTGATTAAAAAATGATATGCTAATGTAAAATATTCTAAGGGACAAGTCACTGCTCATGAAACTTTGTCCAAGTCTCTATATATTTGCCAGTCGCCATTGATCATCAGCATTTCAGGTTCCATTATTTTGCATTTGAACATTTTGAAAATGACTCCATTGCCAGAAAATATAAATTTGAATAATTGATCATTTGCTTCTAAATTTTCTTAATAGGCACTAATAAAATATTTTAAAAGTTAATGATATATGAACGTTTAAAATATTTAGCCTCTTAAAAATATTTGGCTGTGCAAATACCTGCTTAAACATAGCACACATTTATGACTGCAGCAATAAGAACAAATATAAATTCAGAGGTAATTATTTGAGGTCAAGAAACTTAATTACAAAACTTATAATTTCTATAATAATGTTTAAAAAAAAAACAAGCAAATTATTTTGACAAATTTTATTGTTATTCATTAATTTTTTTTACCGGTACCAAAGTTTCTGCAGGTAATAAAAAGTCTTAAAATATCTGTTTTTTGTTGCAGTTCAAAACGGAACATAGATGTTTGAAATAATTTATTAATTCGAAGGAAAATCTGCAGTTGCTATATAAATGCATGTTATAGGTATATGGCTGTCCCGAAAGGTTGTCCTAAAGACAAGAATAGGGACTGATTAGGCTTTGAGTCTTCAAAGCAGAAAAAAATGGTCAGACTAGATGGGCCGGATGGATGCACTGCTGTAATAGCCAAAGCGCTTATTGTTGGCGGCTCTTGAAAGGTCAGTAAAAAGAATACATCATTATATACCCCAATGTGGCAGGATGAAGACTGGGTAAAGACGTGACTGTGATACAATTACTGCAAACTTCGTATCATCCAATACCGATGTTATCTAAACTTTTTAAATAGATTCATCACAAACATCAGAAGGCAGAAATTAGCAAGCCTGCATTTTTATTATTGAAAGATGTGACAGTGTTTTACGCATGGAATGATCGGTGTCTGCACTGAAAAGGCATGCGGATAGCACCGTGCAAACTGTTTGCTTGGAGCTCGTTCCTTTTAAAGAGGAAGGGGTCAATATTCAAGCTCAATAGGAGACTCCAGTGTCTCATACAGCCGAACCTATTAATGCATATTTAAGTACTTTGAGATATCAATGGGAGCACTTTCTGTGCTCATGCATGCGCGGGGCTCTCATTAGACCCTGGAACTTTGTAGCCGCAGCTGGCTGCAGTGAGTATAGCGTTCGTGGACTGAACACATCTCCTGCAAGCCTAGGAGAGGAAAGACAAGTGCGTTGGTTGGAAGGGGATTAAAATTGAAAGGAACACACAGTTACCATATTTATTCTTCCTTTGAGTGCCGAGGGTCAGTTCCTCGTGGGATGCTGTGACAATTTTCGGATTTTTGCCATAGTTACAATTAGTTACAACATTAGAAACAGCTTAGAGATTAAGTAAGGAAACAGAATTTGACTGCAGAAAAGAAAGAGTTTGGCCGCTCTAGTCTGCCATTTTTTCTAATGTAAATCATCAGAACTTGTTCTGTTCTTTTGTTTAGTCTTAGATTCAAGATAGTCCTATGCCTGTACCACGCAGGGTTAAATGCCCTCGCTGTATTATCTTCTCCCACTACGACATAGAAGCAGGGAACACGTTTTCCCCAGTATGCCAGGCAGGGGATCTCATATTAAATTAACTGGCAACATGCAGCATTTTTTCTACGCTTCCTTGTTACTATGGTAGCAAGAAGCCATATTGGCTGCCTGCTCTGTGTAGCTGACGACTACCTAAAGGCAGCAATCAAAACTTTTCTTAGAGAAGCTGACAATTACTAATCAGCAGCTTCTCCTCAGGGAATGCCTCACACTTAGTCTTTAACAGAAGTTTGGCGTGTACCCGAGCACGTGAGGCTTCCATCGATGGGCGTAAAGGAAGGCCGCCCATCGGCTTAGCAGCCACTGGGCACTTGGAAAAGTTATTTTAGCGATCTCTTCTCGCATTCGCTAAAAATAGGGCTTAGAGTGATGCTATGTTGAAGATACGTAGCTGGCAACCTAAGCCCACTTTGCCAGCTACATATATCTGACATAGCCGGGGTTAAAAGGCCCATAATATCTGAGGTGTTCCTTTGAGCTGGCAAATCCAACAAGTGACACTTCAGCTGAGGCTAAATGGCGGCTCCCATCGTCCTCTCCCTGCTTGTGTCCAGACATTTGCTAGGTTCTAGCTGAAGTCCTGTTTGTTGGTAACTCCTCATTTACATATCATAGTCTTAAATGGTCAGGAAGATGTTTTCTCGTTATACCCGATGATGTCTCAAAACCATGCCATCTGATAATGAAGTCATGTTCGTTAAGTAATTAGATAATGGGCAGTGTGACCACATCAGCCTTTTTTTCCCAGGACTCGTACATTTTCTCCGATTGCTGACCATCCGATTTAAGAGTGATCCACTTAGAAAATACATTAATTGAACTCTCTAGTATGTTAAGGAAATAAATCTTAGTACATCTGTCACTTTCTTTGGAAGATGTAACTATGAACAAATAACACAGAACCTTTTAAGAAGCTTTTTCACTTTTTTTATGGAAAACATGTCAGCTTTTGTGTCACATGACAATTAAGCATTTCCTGAAAAGCTTGAATGAGGCAAATCATGGCATGATTAAATCATATTCCGGGAAGAGCTTCATTCAGTACTAGGAATGATGTTTATAATGCTGCAAGTTATAACGGTGTAAGATGTGGAAGAGTAGGTGGAACCTTTAAAGCGCTACTTTATAACGTATATATTAATGTAAGGAACTAATTACTCAGTTATATCTCTCATACTGCCGAAGGTATTTTGCATATGCCGGTCAGCGATATATGTCAAGAAAAAGGAGCCACTGTGGTCACCATAGCATTACCGATGCAAAACAGATTGACAGGATGATCACATATATTCTAAATGGAATGGTGCATATATAACCAAGATAACCTCCTACACACACACATTAAAATTGATTCTCTTCCCCTTTTTTTGCTTGTTGTGCTTTTTGACAAAAAAAAAAGTCATTTTTTTCAGCTTTCTGAAGGAAGGGGGACAGTGATATGGAAAGTACAGGATATGTAATCAGTAATATTCTCTATTATCACCATAAATAATAATAATAGTATTGATTATGTTTTAAATAAGTCTTGATGGTTATGCCACAAGTTTAAAAAAGTATCAACACTTGACTTGCCAGAATATTACTGAAGAAAGCTACATGCAATTTAGCCCTGAACAATACAATCCCGTTACCTGAATGTAAAAACGACCTATATCTTGTATTAAAAGGGGCACTTTAGTGACCCATGCAGCCTCAATAATGAAGAATGCATATTACTCACTTTGTAAGTACTTTAATGTACATTCTTTAACCGATAAAAAATAGAATCACTTAACATTATCAGAAGCTGCCATTTCAAGGGTTCAGCAGATTGCCCCTCTGTGTTCCCATATTAACCCCACTGATTGTCTGCTTGTAGTGGGGGTGCTTTTTGCCCACGCACATGGGAGATCTTGTTAGACCCCCACGGAACCCTCACCAAGCCAGCTCTGAAGCTGGCTGCCGGTGAGAATGTCATGTCAGCGCAGGCAGCAAGAGATCTGTTTAGCTGAACATATCTCCTGCAAGCCTAGATTGTGTTGGGCAAATCCATATGGGGATTCTGCAGAACCGTTTCATGCATTTACGAGGGGCCATTCATGCCACATCCCATATTCTAAGGTAGAAGTAGGCATAACTATCCAGTAGGCACTCCTTCTCCTATCCTTTCTCCCATTTCAGAGCCCATAATTATTGTAATTCAGCTTGTCTGGGGTCTAAATCCCAAAACGGAGAAAGAGATGGGGCATTGGCTTTTTTTAAAGTCTGTCTTTATCGATAACGCTTGACAAATGGCATTAAAAAAATACGAGACTTATCTGTCGGAGCAAAACCGTAAGATTACCTAAATCTAAACCGTTCTATTTAGATAGGATTAAACGCCTTGAAGAAATACACTTAGCTAATAATTTCTAGGCAGAGCAATTTTCAATCCACGTCGTTTGACTGTACATCATATTTTCCAATGAAATCCGTTTCTAGAACTCGTATTCCACTAAAACTGTAATTACACCGAGGTGAAGTTTCATTGTTTGCATGGATTCCACGGAGAATGAATACCTCTTGCCAAAATAATTGGCATTAGAATAGGAAGTAATTAGATTATTAAATAATTAGCACTGGGAAAGGATCCCACACCAGAGCATCTCAATCAGTGTTCATTTATCCAGGAGGCAGAGGACAGCAGCTATGACAGAAGACTCTCCTAATCCGGAACCGGGCAAACAAAAGCTACAAATTCATCTGGTTTTGGACCATGACCATGGCTCTGTAGGCTTAGGTTCAGGTCTCATCACTGACGTAATAAAGCCGGGGAGGGAGTTCAAGTCCAGGCTGTGAAGGCCATAATCAGGGGAGATTTTCTGGATATTGCAGCATTACACAATACATAAAAATAGTTAGAATTGATTAAATAGCTGTCAGCGTGGTGCCGAATAAGGAAGCCCTGGTGTCTGGGTCAATTGGCTCTTCTACTACTATTTTTGAAAGGGCCTCATTGTAAGGTGTCTTCTGAAGGTGATGCGTTGTAGCAAAAATAAAAAAGATTTCCATGTAATCTTATAAGAAGCTGAGTCAATATGTCACGGACACAAAAAATACTCATTAAAAATTCTATTAAGACTAAGGATCTTTTTAGGAAAATCATTGTCATTAGATTGTGAATCAAGCATTCTAAAAGACAGAATGGATGTAAAACTAAAGTATTCTACGAATAAGTGGATAGATTGGGGCATAAAATGAATCTTTTGCTCTATGCTCACTCGCTGTGATGAAGACATCAGGGAACACAGGGGCAATGACTCGGATTACGTTCTAGAGCGGGATTTATCACCATAATATAATTCATGTTTATATTTATAGGTTTTTTTCTCCAGCTGAAGAACTAATATTTGAATTTGGATTATGCTTGCAGTAGATTGATGTTTTTTCCTCTTAAACTAATAACCTCTACAAAATGCTACTTTTCATTATTGTAACTTTTGTTAAATCAGAGTTAACGATTTCTTAAATAAATTATGCTTTCTTTTACTGGTTTTTTTTTTAAATTATTTGTTATTTGAAAAATGTTGCACCTGACACATTGTGTAACCCCTGCTCAGATGTATTCATTATTAATAATGATGATGTCATTTCTTCGAAAATGGCTCCTCCTCAGTCATGTTTTCCGGTACTTAATTATCACTTAATTTCATACCTTAAAGGAACTATTGGTTGAATACTAATATACTCCAGGGTTTGGCCGTGTCTGACAATTCTCTGCCTGATACCACTTTCCTTTTAACATTTTAAAATGCTCTCTTTTGAAACAAGCATCATAAAGACGAGGGCAAAGTATCACACCAGCAGTGACAGAGACATGCTAAAAATACTCGTAGATTGTATACCCTTTTGTTCACACTTGGCTCTCATGCTATTAATAGACTATACCAATAAATGGCATCATTTTAACTATACTTTTCTCCCATTAATAGACTACCAAATCCTATATTTAGACCCCGTGGCACAGCAAGCCATTTACAATGTTCTTGATGAAAAAAAAGAGACTTTTTTTAAATTAACTAAGAACTGCAGCTATGTCTTCTTTAGGTTCTTAATAAATATAGTATTGCTAGTTTAATATTTTATGCAAAAAAACTTTGTTTTTCCTACTTTTGCATAGTTTTGTCACCTATTTATCTGCACATTTATTTTTTCGTGTATTTATTTGGTTATAAAAAAAATCTATAAAAAATGACTGTAGATTTTTTTTTACATTTCATAAAATATAAATAGGTGCAATTTCATATCTCCCAAAAGTTCTTCTTTGGGATGCAATTCTCTATGTCCCTCTTTCCTCCTCTGATGTCCCTCTTTACTCGGGGCTCAGAAGGTGTGCTGGGTATAGTGTACGACAGCCCTAAAAGTCATTATAATGTGTATAGATAAAGCAGATGCAGGGCCAAACTAGGGATGATTAAGCGGCCCTGGCACTGTGCGACATATTCTGGCCTAAACTGCAATATGGCGGAGCAGATCGCTCACTTGGGCAATCAGGCTGGCCCGTCACAATCCTGCTCAATGGGTCAGTTACAAGAGAGATCAGTGATCTCGCCAACTGTTCCATGTACACTATGGAGCCAGCACAGCCTCTATAGACTGCTTTAACGGGCATAGCATGTTTTTAAGTCACAGGGTGATGGGATATGACATCTCTACACTTTGGAAGGCGGCCATGATGGAGAAGAAGGTAAATACTCCTCTACTGCCAACTAGATATGCGTGGCTATATACTATACTTTTACGCAGTATGTGGTCACATGTATCCGGCAGCCAATCACATTCTGCGGGATCGGATCGGCTGCTGGAGCGGCAGTAAGGGTAAGTATGTGACACTCTTGGCCACTGACCCACCGGACATGCAATTTTATTTGCAGACTAGAGCTTGACCTTTGGCACCCGCTTCTTAATCTATTCGTTGGGGTTAGGGTGCCTTATCGGCCATTTTTCTAATTCTTATATTTTGTAACAGAACTAAAACAAAAAAACTTGGCCTGGAATCAGTTGAAGTTTTTATATTACACCACAAAATAAAAAAAGGATAAATCATAGTCATTTTGGATGCTTTGTTATATAATATGAAGACACTGCCACATGATATTAATTATGCTGCTTTGTACTGGATATTCTGAACATGTAAAAAAAATGTTTGCATGTGAGCAAGAATAACCTAAAACATCTGCATTGCTCTGTTACAACCTAAATCTTAATAAAAGAGGAGCTGCGTTATTTCCAAGGATTGCCTGCCCTCCTGTGGCCACTAATAGATTTATTTTTGCATCCCAATGGAAAATACTTAAAAACTATATTCATAGAACCATAGAACTTGAAGGCAGGAAAGAAGCATTTGGCCGTCTAGTCTGCCCATTAATTCTGCTGTAATCAGTCCTTGGTCTCGTCGTAGATTCCAGATAGCTCAATGCCGATCCGATGCATGTTTAAATTCCTCGCTCATTACTTGGTGTGCAATTCAGTAGGTAGAACCCAGCAACTATTATCCAGGCTGCTAAAAAATACTGCTACGTCTCCACTAACCCCGCACCCGGTTTCAGCAAAGATCCCCAAAGGCAGAACAGATAATTGTATCACCAACACAATAGTGAACCCATGATGGAGATTTTCAACCCAATTTAGCTAAAGCCACAAGTCGGCTGTAAAAAAACCCAAAAACATGGAGAACTGTAGTGAAAATCTAAATGCAAGAATGTTAAATCGCTGGCTAGTACACGTTGCTGCATTTCTGTGAATAGGGGACCAGAGGTGCTCCAGAGGTCTCTGTCATACCCATGCTTTAAACTTGCCGCATGCCCCCAGCCTCCCTTGGCTCTGTGAGACTTGACTTTCCCCCTTTAGCCTATTTCTGGAGTATAAAACCAGTAACTATAACTAAACATACATTACAATCAACCCAACAAAATGTTTAAAAGATTGACATTTAATTAACATGGTAAATTTAACTGATTAAATATCAAACGTGAACCTAGAAGTCATAAAAAGGTATGATCTCTGTGTAACACCATTCCGTGTTCCACAATCAGCTGGGTAACTATTAATCTAGAACGCGGTGCTGCTTGTATTTGTAAAGTGTTACTGCCATCTAGTGGATGGAGTGTAATTGAATAATTTCATTTTTTTTTATATGGGTTAATCAAGAACAGTAGCCCCTAGTAGCCAACAGCAAACAACAGAGTGTTAGTGACAGAGGAGAGGGATTTAGGACTAATTATTTCTGAGGACAATGCAATAAAGCATCGGAAAAAGGAAGCATGGCGTTGGGTTGTATATCGAGAGGCATTAGAATCAGCAAGACGGCGTTGGTTCTGCCACTTTAAAGATCTCAGACGTGACCGTATTGTGTACGGTCCTGGAGACCCCATCGCTAGAAGGATATTGACATGTTGGAGAGAGTTCAGAGGAGGGCTGCTAAAATGGTGACTGGTTTGCAGGATACAATTTATCAGAAAAGACTATAGAGCTTAATATGTACGGCTTGGAGGAAAGAATAGAAAGGGTAGATGCAACAGAAACATTTAAATACATAAAGCTTATTTCAAAGTATGAGAAATGTTAGAACAAGAGGTCATAATCTAAAACTAGAGGGCCAGAGGCTTAGATGTAAGGACGTTTTAAATTGCTGAGAGGGTAGCAGATAGGTGGAACAGCCTCCAAGCAGAAGTGTTAGAGGCTAGAACAGTGAGAATGTTTAAACATGCACGGGATAGACATAGGGCTACTGAATCGAAGACAAGACCAAGGACTGATTAGGATTTTTATCTGTTTCCTACAAATAGCTGTTCTCTGATTTACTTTGGTTTCTGAAAATACTACTACTTACCTTAACCTGGATATAAAGCAGAAACGTGACGTAAGTAGCCCTAATCATAGTCTTTACCTACAGCAGGGATCCCTAGTAACCCATTGAGATGTGATGCACAGGGGAGTCCAATCGCCTCCTAGGCCAAATCTGCCCCTTATAATGCAGCACATTTACTGCCACCCACCCCGCCACCTTAAGCCTCGCCGGCCTAAGCCACAATAGATCGCTGATTTCAGTACATGTTTAATCTACATGCCTTTTTTAAAAGGCTGCGTTGCTCTGTGTTCCTTTGCAGAAAATAGACATGGTTGGTCTCTTAAGAAACATTCTGGCCTAGTTTCTGCTACCAGAGATAAATTTAGCCCTGCTGACTGAATACCACTTTGACATTTATTGACTAAAAGGAGAGTTGACATGAATTTGCAGGAGAGTTGTGGTTTCAGCTTCTTGACTTCAGTATACATTATGAAGGGCCAACCCCGGAAAGCTTCTGCCTCACTAATGAACAGTGAAGTGAGGAAGTTGAAAGCACAGCTACCCTGTCAGCTCAGCCACACTCACAGGCTGCGCACGCTCACAGAACGGGGCCACCAAGTGCAGGGCCGGACTGGCCCACCGGGATACCGGGAAATTTCCCAGTGGGCCGGAAGGTCCGTGGGCTGGGCGGCCATGAAGACAGCCGCTGAGCTGCCCCCCAGGCTGCCCGAAATCTAATCAAAGCGGCCGCTGGGGGCTGATGCGGCCGGCCGGCATCAGCACCCAGCAGCCGTGTGCGATGGCCGTCTAGTGATGGGAGCAGTGTGAGGGGTGAAAGCTCCGCCCCCTCGCACTGACCTTTCACCCCTCACGCTGCTCCCATCACTATGCGGCCATCAGATTGCTGGGAATGTAATCTGAACGGCCGAGGCGTGCTGATGCCGCCGGCCGGCTCTGCTTTAATACTTCTTTTTTTTTTACTTTATATGGCAAGCCGATCCAGCTTACCATATAAATAATAATAAAAAAGTGTTAAAGTAGCTCCGGCCGGCGGCATCAGCACGCACCGGCCGTTTAGATTACATTCCCAGCAGCCTGATGGCTGCATAGTGATGGGAGCAGCGTGAGGTGGAAGCTCCGCCCCCTCGCGCTCAGACTGCTGCAGCACCGGATGTCAGGTCAGTGGCATCCTGTCAGCATAGAGGAGAACAGTGTGCAGCTGCCAGGAAGTCAAGAGAAGTAGAAGGTGAGTAAAATAATGTATTTTTTGTACTGTATGTTTTTTGTATTTGTTAAAAACAAAAAAAATCGGCATGTGTGTGTATGTAAGTGTGTCCCCCTATATGCCACTCTGCCTCCAGAAATGCCTTATAACCCCCTATATGCCACTCTGTCCCATAATATGCCTTTTAACCCCCTATATAGGGGTATAAGGCATTTCTGGATGCAGAGTGACATATAGGGGGTCAAAAGGCATATCTGGAGGCAGAGTGGCATAAAGGGGGTTAAAAGGTATATCATGGGGCAGAGGAGCATATAGGAGGGTATAAAGCATATCGGGGAGGCAGAGTGGCATATAGGGGGCATAAGGCTTTTCTGGAGGCAGAGTGCCCCATGATATGCCTTTTAACCCCCTTCATGCCACTCTGCCTCCAGAAATGCCTTATACCCCCCTATATGCCACTCTGTCCCATGATATGCCTTTTAACCCCCTATATGGCAGAGTGGCATATAGGGGGTTAGAAGGCATATCATGGGACAGAGTGGCATATATTATTTTTTTATTTTATATGGCAAGCTGAATCGGCTTGCCATATAAAGTAAACAAAAATGTCCCATGATATGCCTTTTAACCTCCTATATGGCAGAGTGGCATATAGGGGGTTAGAAGGCATATCATGGGACAGAGTGGCATATAGGAGGGTTGAGGCATATCAGGGAGGCAGAGTGGCATATAGGGGGGTATAAGGCTTTTCTGGAGGCAGAGTGCCCCATGATATGCCTTTTCACCCCCTTTATGCCACTCTGCTTCCAGAAATGCCTTATACCCCCCTATATGCCACTCTGTCCCATGATATGCCTTTTAACCCCCTATATGCCAGAGTTGCATATAGGGGTATAAGGCATTTCTGGATGCAGAGTGACATATAGGGGATCAACGGCATATCTGGAGGCAGAGTGGCATAAAGGGAGTTAAAAGGGATGTCATGGGGCAGAGGGGCATATAGGAGGGTATAAGGCATATTGGGGAGGCAGAGTGGCATATAGGGGGCATAAGGCTTTTCTGTATGCAGAGTGCCCCATGATATGCCTTTTAACCCCCTTTATGCCACTCTGCCTCCAGAAATGCCTTATACCCCCCTATATGCCACTCTGTCCCATGATATGCCTTTTAACCCCCTATATGCCAGAGTTGCATATAGGGGTATAAGGCATTTCTGGATGCAGAGTGACATATAGGGGATCAACGGCATATCTGGAGGCAGAGTGGCATAAAGGGAGTTAAAAGGGATGTCATGGGGCAGAGGGGCATATAGGAGGGTATAAGGCATATTGGGGAGGCAGAGTGGCATATAGGGGGCATAAGGCTTTTCTGTATGCAGAGTGCCCCATGATATGCCTTTTAACCCTCTTTATGCCACTCTGCCTCCAGAAATGCCTTATACCCCCCTATATGCCACTCTGTCCCATGATATGCCTTTTAACTCCCTATATGGCAGAGTGGCATATAGGAGGTTAGAAGGCATATCATGGGACAGAGTGGCATATAGGGTATAAGGCATTTCTGGATGCAGAGTGACATATAGGGGGTCAAAAGGCATATCTGGAGGTGGAGTGGCAAAAAGGGGGTTAAAAGGCATATCACGGGGCAGAGGGGCATATAGGAGGGTTGAGGCATATCAGGGAGGCAGAGTGGCATATGGGGGGTATAAGGCATTTCTGGAGGCAGAGTGACATAGGGGGTAAAAGGCATTTCTGGAGGCAGAGTGGCATATAGGGGATTAAAAGGCATATTATGCGGCAGAGTGGCATAAAGGAGGGTATAAAGCATATCAGGGAGGCAGAGTGGCATATAGGGGGCAAAAGGCTTTTCTGGAGGCAGAGTGCCCCATGATATGCCTTTTAACCCCCTTCATGCCACTCTGCCTCCATGAATGCCTTATGCCCACTATATGCCACTGTCCCATGATATGCCTTTTAACCCCCTATATGGCAGAGTGGCATATAGGGGGTTAGAAGGCATATCATGGGACAGAGTGGCATATAGGGGGTATAAGGCATTTCTGGAGGCAGAGTGGCATATAGGGGGTTAGAAGGCAAATCAGGGGGCAGAGTGGCAAGCCTGGGGGCAGAGGTGCATAACTCGGGGGTAGGTTGTCAAATGAAAGGAAATAAAAACCAAACATGTCTCAATCATAGCTTTTATTAAATATGGAAAAAAATAGTCTACATGAATTAATAAAAGTTTCTTCCCAGAATATCGTGAAGAATAATGTGATCAGTGTTTTGTTCCACTGAATAAAATGGAACTCTTTCATCTAAAAATGTTCGCAGTAGTAAATGTTTTGATCTCATTATGTGTAATGTATTTTATTTATTAGGGCCTTTTAACACTTTTGCTTTCTGGCATTTTAATACAAATAATGAGATAAAAAGAATGGCACATAGTGTGACTCGGGTGTGTATAAGGGGTGCGTGTGGGTATAAGAGCTTCACCGTGAGATAAACTATATGGGGCTGGTCTCCAAATTTTTCCAGGGCTGCTTTTCAGTCCCAGTCCGGCCCTGACCAAGTGTCACTCACTACAGAGCTCCAAACCCCCTCTGGAGGCAACATCAGCACAAGCGCTGAGTGTCAGGAGCTTCATGGAACACAAGCTGAAGATCATGGCACTTGGCATTGTACATGGTGGAGTGTAAAGCACGCCGCCACTGACTCTGGAGCGGTGGAAACGCATGCTCTGTATTGATGAATCGCGCTTCACTATCTCAAAGTCAAATATGGGTTTGGTGGATGCCAGGAGAAATGCCTACCGGGAAACATAGGGCCTTCGGTAATGTTTAGGGGACCAGGATTAATGGTCTTGGGCTGTTTTCAGGGTTTGGGCCACATCCAGTGAACGGTAATGTTACAGCATACAAAGACAATGTAGAGAATTGCTTCCAGCATTCTGGTATGAGTTTGTTTTCCTGTTCCAGCATGACTATAAGGTCCAGAAAGACATGGTTTGATGAGTGAAGCCTGACCTTAACACTATCAAAAAACCTTTGGGATGAATTGTAAGCTGATTGTGACTCGGCCTTCTCGCTCAACATTAGTGCCTGACCCCACAAATGGTCTTTTGGTTGAATAGGCACAAATTAGCCCGTGAAAATCCATATAAATGCCCATGGTTTTTGAATGTCATGTCCAATAAGCTCAAATAGGTGTGATATTATGGTATCCACATACTTTTGGTCCTATAGTCTGTGTATGTATGTGTATGTGTGTATATATATATATATATATATATATATATATATATATACGGTATATGTACATACATATAATTCCTCAGAAATGTAGGCACTCACAGGTCTTAGTAAGTATCCGGGACTGACATGTTCATCTTCTGTATGTGACCATCGTAGTAGTATGTTTTCTATATATTTTGTGACAGGTTCAAGTGAAACACTAGAACTTTCAGCCTTGTCACAAATTGGTTAACCCCTCGCCCGTGTAATACAGCTGCCCAATTAACACATCTAGGGGTAAAATTCCACCCCGTGGGGCAGCAGTTTCTCTCTATGTAAAAGGAGTGTCTGTTGTTTTCCCAAAACTTTCCACCAATAAGTATTTTAGTGTGGAACATGATGTTTCCGTCACACTATTTGCTTGGAACACATCATTTTCATTGATACGGGCACTGATGGGTTGTTCCCATATATACTGAAGAGGTCTCTTAAATGTAAGGGCTTCCTAATATGTTCTGTGTTGTTTTCATTTTATTAAACCACCAGAGAAAATAATAAATGCATACAAGTGCTATGTTTTTATGCTTAGTATTCTACGGAGTGAAATATTTTTATAAAAGTGGAACAGCACCTTTTATAAAAATGTGATCTTGAACAGTTTGTTTTAATGTTTACAATTTACAACACTAAGACCGTCTGTGGTGTATTTCTGAGCCATTTCATGTTATTTTAATGGACATTTTGAAACTTTTGAAAGGTAGAGTCCATGTCACCAACCTATTATACCTAAGAGCGATCCCCGTCCCTTCAAGTATCACTGTGTGTCTAAAACAACACATAAGGGTACAATACCAGCAACAGCAGGGACGTTAACGATTAAAAACACAATTAAAAATTCTAGTTGTTTAATGAAAGCCTCTCGTTAGTTTAAAAGTTTCCCTGAGTCCACAGCTACAGCTTCTTACCTCTTAGAACAGCAAATATATCCTGTAGACTCTACTAGACAAGCATTACCATGAAACAGAATAAAAAAAGAATAGGCAAAAACATTATGGATCAGATAGGTAAAGATACAAATGTTACTTGGATGGGTTCTGATTTGTGTGGATTAGGCGGAGTAGAATATTTCTAAGAAGAGAAAATGATATACATCGTTCTACAGGACAAACCCCACTAATCCTGCCATAGAAAAGCCCATGTTCTAAACATAAGGATGTTTGCTGTTGGGATAATAGATCATTCTGACTATTTACCAAATTATTGTAAAATTACAAAAAATATTCTGACCACACAATTCAGATTTGTTTATTAATTTTCAATATACCGATCCGACAATCAGATACCTTATAATTGTACATCTATTTCTGGCTAAATGTAAGTACTGACTGGTACATGTTTTGCCGTTCTTACAAGTTTCATATCATTAAACAACTGCCCCAACATGTCTATCCGTTCACGCTTTGTAAACACTACTTTTATTTCAGATCTTTTTTCCTAATGAATACAACATTGTGTGCATCCCATGTATTCTTAAACTCACCCACTGTATCATCGTGTTGGACCCTCATTACCCCTGCTTAAAAACTATTCCATGCATCCACAACTCCTTGTCTCTTAATATGACCACTACATTTCTCTGCTATAACTTAAAAAAAGCCCTCCTCGTCCCCATTTTCCTAGCCATCAATTCAAATCAACCATACACAAATGATATGTTATGTCAAATTATACACAACATACACATAATAGAACAAACATGTGAGTAGTGTCTTCTTTGTACAAACAAGCAATAATATATTATTTGCCGGCATGTTTCCGTTTCCAAGCACATTAAACATATATTATACAATTATTTTCATTGCATCGAGCTTCCTTAGATGTGGACGGAGCAGTCAGCACCAAGTTATTTAAATCTGTTATTTTATAGTAAATAGTCAGACTGTCAGCTCTGCTGTCTAATGGAAACATCAGGATGGTGAAATTACTCGAAACATGCCTCACTATCATCCACCAGAAGAGGTAGTCATACAGATATTCCTATTATACAACATTTAAATAATTTGCCGTATGTGCAAACTGTTTCTACGTGTGCCAAATTCCTTTGTACAACATGAAAACATTAAATAAATGACCCGCTCCATATTCCAAGTGTATAAAACTAAAGACTAAATAAAAGTAACTACCTGCAATCCAGAACTTTTCTTCTGTATTATCCATTTTGGATAAAAAAAAAAAAAAAAAAAACTCCAGAAGACGCCTTCAACTTTCTTTTTTTACAGAATATGAGTCGTTAACCGAATTTTCAGTTTCATGGGCAATTCCAGATACTGGGTTGTTGCCATTTGTTCTGGTCTAAAATGCTAGGGATTGTTTTATGACTCCATTAAAGTAAGTACCCAAAAGCTGTGAAGTTCCACGTGTGATTTTCCTATACTAGGTCACCGTAGACCTCCATGCACTTTCCCTATAGCAATCATGCAGCTGTCCAAGAGAAAGTAAGCCCTTTAATGTTTTGTACTTTACTCGCAAGGTCTTCATTATTTATATATGCAGGCACTGGTTTCCAGCCACTGAAGTTGAATCTAGCTTATTAAGTATTTATATCATCCCCCCGCTGTGCCATAATGCCCAAATGTACTCAAAGAACCTTAATTGTGTTATTACACACCTGTGACCGGAATAAGAGGTAGGTGAGAAAACGCGAGTTGTCGAATTTAACGACCTGTCATTTAAATATCTACAGTATGCATAATATGCATTATTTAAATAATATCTAATCAATAGAGTAAGCAAAGTATGCCAACTGCTGCTAGTAAAACTTACTAGATAAATGAATGATAATGCGATAAATGATTAAAATATTTATAGGAAACCAAAGACATGCCTACAATACGTATATATCTATGCATTTTAAACGTTTTCTACTTTTTAGCAGTGATAAACACAGATCTATGGAATCTCCTTGAAAACAACCGGATTGTCACTCTTATAGAGTAACTCTTATAGGGTAATCGTACCAGCAAAAAAGGTACATGCTAAAATAAAATGAAGTATCGGTGTATCACTACAATAAGGTACACATTACTATGTGTGGGTATTGCCAGGAGGCAACTGCATGCTCTGAACTTTATACGATGACCTGATCTCTTCCTTTTTGGACAGTCTGAGACCAGATCATCTGAAAGTCATCATGTACAAGGACAAAATGCTAGAATTCAAGAGTCAACCACCAATGTATCCATTCTATTCAGTGACTTTTGCTCAACGGTATCCTCGGAAATAAGGAGCGAGGATGGTCTCTGACTCTGTTATTATTCGCATGGCTGTTCCGTTGATGGAACTCTTGTGAGTTGTAAAGTTCCTGCAAGCCTAGAAAAATATTCCTCACATTTACTAGTGTACATTTTACATTAAACTATAATTATTCTCTCAGCCAAACTGATACACAAACCCACAGGCCATTCCCAGCCAAAATGCTGTGTCAGCATACATATACCATTTATTATTTACCATGAATATGTATGCTATTTTTTATTTATTATATCCATTATCATTACCCTGTCAATCTATTTACATACAATGTATAGCTGCCACTAGATTATTAATATATTGATAAGGGATTTCCCTATGTATAAATCCAGACAGAGGTTATTTGTGACAGCCTCACCAAAGAAAAATGTTTTTAGTTATGAGTACCTCAATATGCCTTCTTTAAAAAAGGTAAAACATAAAAATACTCTATAGAAGATGGAGCTCCCTGTCTCGTTTGTGATCTGATGAATTCTCCCCACTGATTGGGTGCTTGAAGCAGCTTATCATTGCCATATCAATGAGAGTGCTTTCCCCAAATGTCCCGGGGCGGGGATGTTAGGAGTCAGGGGTCTTGTTCAAGGGTCTCTAAGCCAGCACTGAAGGTAACTGGTGGTAAACATAGAAAGATACATAATATACATATATAATTTGACGGTGGATAAGAATCATTTGGCACATCTAGTCTGCCCAACGCATGTCTAAAGTCCTTCACTGTATTAACCTCTACCACTTCTGATGGGAGGCTGTTACGTTTATCTACCACCCTCTCACTACGTATTTCATGAGCCACTGAAAAAAAAGCTAAGGGTGGGCAAAGGGGCAAATACATATAAGTAGATTCTGCAGTTTCCTATATGAATTTGCAGCTATCATATACATTATAGTGCATATTATAGCTGGATTCTTTCTTTAGTGCCAATGGCAACAGCTACTAAGAGCTCTGAAACCCATCATTGGACAAAAAGTAACAATTTAGTTACAAAGTTCCCTGTCTGATCAGCTAATTAAATTAAATTTTTCAGAATGACAAAGCTTAAAGTTGCAAAAGTACTACAAAATAATTACACAATGTAACGCTTTATACAATATTGAGTTTAGAACAGTGTTGGAAATGTCCTGCTCGCCCAGACGAGTGGACAGCCCTGTTAATGTGTCTCGGTAATCAGAGGTTAACATATATATATATATATATATATATATATATATATATACAGAATGTTACAAGAAAAAAGAAATTATTACATACCGGTTTTCCCCCAAATATAAGACGGTCCCATTTAAAAAAATATATTACATAAAGTTATTGTACTGGCTGCCTGGGCATGATAGGAGTGTGTTTGATGTTAGCTGCTAATGATTGTTAGCAATCACACTCCTATCATGCTCAGGCAGCCAGCACATGCACATCACTTTCAGCCTCCCTGTGCCCCCTACACACGGATCCATGTTATCACACACACACACACATATATATATTCATTAATTTACTCCCCCACCCTTACCTGAACTGTAGATCTTCTGGTGCGGTTCACAGACTTCCGTGGGGAGCCGCTGTTTCCCTCTGCATTGCTCAAACAGGAACGAAGCAGAGTCATGTGATGCAATGTGCATTCACGTGACTCCACTGGGTTCCTGTGTCGCCTTGATGGATCAAGTGACGCTGCTAAGCAACAGAGAGGTAAGCAGCAGGTCCCCTTTCCGGTAAGAAAAAGAATAAAAAAATCTACCACCACTGTATAAGACGCACCCACTTTGTAGACCCCAAAGTTTTCTAAAAAAGGTGCGTCTTATACATGGGGAAATACGGTAATTAATGTAGCGCGATCACAAATAAGCTTATTTTGTTCAAACACAAGATCCCATTCAGTATCATTGAGTTGAAATTGGTCTGTGGAGACTTTTCTAGGGCTACTTACTATGGTAAATACCTTTTTAACGTAAATTGAGAACAAAAGGTTGAATCAGGGGCTAGTTCGCTTAAAATAGGGACATCTGGTCAACCTAACAGGTCTGGGGTTACAAAGTAGCAATCCCATCCCAAAGAAACTGTGAATAAAATGTCATCAATCCAGGACATTTGGGAACGACCATAAATCTCTGTATTCCGTATTGTTGATTTCACAAAATAAATCCAATTAAAAGCATAAAAAGCATACATTAAAGTGAACAACAACACAGTGCGCTCCTTATTAACCCAAGGTCCACTTTCTTTAATGATATATTAGGATGCAGTGTCCATGATTTTACTAACACTTGGGATTTGAAAAAAATAAACCGTAAATTTAATACAACCTTTTAACTAACTAGCTTATTGAATTCTAATTAAATCTATACAACATTAAACAGATAAATGATTAAGTACCTAAACTTTTTCCCTTTCTTTCAAAAAGTAGTTCATTTGCACCAATTATCCCTTTCAGCTGAGCAGACTATTAACGTAGAACTGGAAAGGTAAGCTGGAAAGGGACGTCTGTCCTGATCCTTGCTCTCACCTGAGAATGTTAGTTATAACATATACGTGACGAACATTTCTTGTATGTAAACTCATCCATCTTAAATGCTATTTTAATTTCCCAAGCAAGTCATGCTCCTCAGTCGAGAAATGCATGAACCACTGGTGCCCCAAATCAACACACACTATAATTATTTATCAAGAAATATGCTAGACAGTCATCTTCAGACAAAGTGGTTTATATATAATTGCCATCGTTGCCGGCTTATGGGCTGTATGACCTGTGCTCAGTCCATAGCTGCTGTAATAACAAGATAGTGGCTGTTGGTTCTCCCAGCAAATTTCCCATTTACTGGACTGGGTGTAAGGTCCGAAGTAGCCAATGTACATACTGCAAATGTATCTAGTAAAAAAAAAATGTAACCTTGTGGAAACTGAGACCGGTCAGCATTATCAATTTCCTCTTCTGAAGTTATTACCTTTCTTATAACTAAATACGGTAATAACCAACTTAACAACTTGGAGGAATATTCATGTATATATATGTATATATATATGTTATCAGATAGAACATAGTCAACTGTATATAATATATACATGAGTATTCCTCCAAGTTGTTAAGTTGGTCTTGAGAAAGGACCGGAGGTGGTCCGAAACGTTGGCTGTGCTGATGGAAATAAACTAGTGTTTAATGCACTTTGCTACAAAGACCCGTGAGTGCCCATTTTTCTTTGGTTACATAAATATATATATATATATATATATATATATATATATAGTCAAACACATTATAATGTAGATAACAGTGCAGTTAGTTATTACATATAGATATATTAGGACTGGAATGTATCTGGTAAATACATATGGCTATACATTTTCCTCATCGCCAAAGGGAAGATTTGTCTAAAAATAAGATGGATAATAAATATTCCTATATTTCAAATTGGTGTAATCCCAAAGTCCCTGCCATGGCACCCTGCACAATGCTGTGGTGTATGCCTTCCACTGACACAGAGTGTCTACTGCTGCATACAGACACGGATGCTGTCTACAACGACCACACATGACTTGTGGCTGATCATAAAACATGCAAGACGATTATCAGCCCTGTCCCGAGGGTGCATCATTATACCCCCTGTAGAAACAGACCTTCACTGATCATAATAGCCCAGCTAAGACCTGCCGGTCCCATGACCTTGCTTCCAATATAAAATGTCAACAGATGAGCCTCAGTGTTATTTTATCATACCGGTTTTTAGTGAGACTTGGTACAATTTAAACATGAGTTTTCATTAGGACCATAAGCAATGCAGCTGGTACCGGGGCCATTGAACCAAAAGTTACAGCAGCTCTGCCTCCCCGATAAGAGAAGACAGGAAGATATATGTTATAATCACATAGTATAACAACATATGCCTGCAGATGACGTAGTTCTCAACAAAACTCAAATTATGGCCATGTTTAGTTAAACATCAGATCAATAACATAAAATTGTGTCATGACTGATGCTTCTAAGTGAGAATGGTTTAGACATGAAATGACTTGAGGGCAACGGTTTATATTCTTAAGTAACCCATTTAATCTCTGGGTACTTTTTAATCCCATTTAAGTGGTGTACTGGAATGCAACACACTACACACTCAATGGGTTAAAAATCCCTTTAGATGACACTTATTTTTATTCATGCATGGGTTAAAACATGCATGACAAAGACAAACATTGGGATGCAGTGAGGAGTTTGAAATGCGTGTTCACTAAATTGTGACAGAATAGGAAAAAGAAAGATTCTAACCACTTTGTCCTCCTGAAGCAATGTCCGTGAAATTGAGTAAAACAGGAAGAAAAAAGAGAAAAAAAGAGAAAATATGGTTATTTAAGTCAGGGAAGAAGAATAAGGTAACACAGAATACACGCAGAACATATTAGAAGCAAATCACATTGCTATACACGAAGCCTCCCTAGAGGAGATTATCACCTGTTATGGCGTGTTAGTGCGGGACACTCATCAATTGTTGTTAACGTTGGCTCACAAGTAACAAGATATACAGGGTGTTAAAATGGCAGGAATTTATCGATTACCTCTCGACAATGACAGTGTGATTTTTTACACTTCAACAGGATTGTACGTTTGAGATAGATTATCAAATTAACTACTGCACAAAAAAAAAACATTAATGGTTGACATTAGTCAATAATCCGGTAAAACAAGCAAATGATTCACTATAGAGGGTGTAAAATCCAGAATGTTCACACTAACCAATTTATGTAAGGCTCAGATGTAAATAAGCGCGGCGAGGACAATCTACCCACCTATAGCTGACTAATGTTGGAAGAACTGAGAAGAAGCCTGAATTGTGGGGTTCCTTACCACTACATCGGTTTACAAGGTAAACACACAATAGCGTTTGATAAAAAAATGTTACTTTAAAAGAATTTACTGTTTTTAAGAACTTGGCTATGTGTAAAAAAAGTTGTTACAGGGAGCTTATAGAGCCAGATATTATAAATTCCTGACAACATTTCAGGTGTCGAAGCGGATAGTTGGGGCGTGGTGGAAGCAGAGAGGAGCAGGACCAAAGGCAGGAATAGGTGGAGTAGGACGGGACAACCTGCTCACCTTACTTGAAGAGTCACCTTGCGGTGCACAGCTGCAGAGCATTGTGAGGATGCCACGTGGGGGGTGAAGCAGGTGAACATCCAGGTGATGTGTTGTTCCTACACTGCAAAGTGGATCCTATGCTTGTCAGTAACATTGTGACGGTTCACTAGACTAAATTTACTGTAGCTTTTGAGTTAGGTAGCTATACTTGAGGTGAGCTGGTTGACACCAGCTGAAGGGAAGTTAACTACAGGTAGCCACGTTTAGCTAGGCAGTAGACCTGAGAAATTATGGAATAATGTTCTAGTTACTTAGAGATTATTCTTAAAGATCCACTCTAGTCCTGTCTTTATGTTAATTAATTTTTTATGGACTCCAGTGCACTTTACTGAATGTAAATTGGTGCAGGCATTCTTTAGTTATTGGCATACCTGGGAACTTCTGAGCTCCGACTACCCGGAGCCTTCCCTTGTGGGACGCGGCCAAGACTGCCCACTGATGTCAGCGGGCGGTCCTGTGATGTCGGTGGGCGGTCCTGTTGACATCAGTGGGTGTTCCCGATGATGTAGGGGCGTTCCTGATAATGTTACTGGGAGTTCCCACTGACATCTCAGGAAACACCCCCATGTAATGGGGAAATGGGCAGGGAGTGGGGCCTTTGAAGACTCCGCTCCCGCGACCCGGAGCATTCATATTTACACTTCGTAAAGCTCAATGGAACTCCCATTCTCCTAAATTCCATACTACTGCATGTATGCTGGCCGGATACTGATATATATATATGTATGTTATTGGTATGTTAATGCTACTACACGCATTGATCTAAATGTGCTATTAGCATGTACATGAGTATGATTCCTGCCTACACTTCCTGGCTTCAGAAGTGGTGACGGGTGGAGCATGAGATATGATGAATCAAACAAAATTAGAATATTCTAACTAAAGAATGCCAGTACATGGGAATGCTGTGGGATATATTGGATTACATGGAAGGTGGACACCAATATACATTTAAAATAATAATAAAAACTATTTTGTGGCTAGACTATTCCTTTCGGCGTTATCGGGTAGTAGTCACTATGGGGTTGATTCTTTGAGGGCCTAGAGGTGGTTTTATGATTAGAAATGCATTAGCATATTTCACTCTGAACAATTATACTTTAGGGACCAGAACAAACATTTTCATATGCATTAACCCGTAAAGATATAAAGCATAAATTCCAAATTTCAAACCCATCTGGCTCCTAAAATAAAAATAAAACTAAGAAATGTAAACAAATGATGTTGGAGGTCAATGGAAATGAAACAGTTAAGGATGAAATCAAAGCTTTCATTGAGGCTTTTGTTTCACTGCCTGCCACCCCCACTGGGACGCTGGTACTAAAAGGGTTAAGAGCAGCTTCTGTTTTCCATCTGTATCTAAAATGATATAAAGGTAACAGCATGAAATATATTCTGAATAAATGAAATGAAATCATTACAGCTCTTTCACTGGCGGCCGATGTGGTGTGATTGGATTACGGAGCAGTGTGTTTTCTAATGGTAATTATCCAACATAAACAGAGATGGACTGCAGCACTAGGACATCACATTTCATTTAAAGTGAAACAACATCCCGTGTCAGGCTGCGATAACATTAAGGAAAAGTATGGAATCGTGCAGCTGCTATATTTACTGATATTTATTATAAATTTATATTTAGATATTCAGTTGAAATCACTTCTGCAGGATTCTCTTTATATTTCAGGTGACAGGACCATCATCCACCTACCTTACCATAGACCAGAAAATTGTGCTAAGAGAACGTATTTCGGAGCTCTGCTTCGATACATTGCGAGGTGGTCACATGGGAGCTACAATTGGGGTTTTTTGCCCCAAAAGCACCATGGCAATTGCATCATAAACGAAACCTCCTAATATTACATGCTGAATTTTGTCATGTTCCAAAATCTGAATTCATCATGATCTAACTCAGTTCTAGGTGGCACCGTGACTTTAAATAGTCCCTGGAATACGATATGCATTTAATCCTACAGTTTACAATTCTATATCTTGTACAATTAACCTATGTACCGACTATCGATAAACATGAGTGTTGCATATAGTATATACAGTTTATACCTTAGGAGACACCAACTTTTTAAATCTTTTTTTAGGTTCTCTCCCTAATTACTGATGGTTGTTAATTGGTTCAGGCAGACCTTGTAATGGTGGGATGTGTAGAACTGAAAGAACTTCAGGACAGGCAAGTGATTAGATTTTAAGGTTCTAAGTTGTGGCTCACTAAGACACTGATGTCAGCTGTCGATGAGGTGAACTTTTTGTAATGTTCACATCCTGTGGCATTAGGGTTTCTATATCAGCCATTTCTTCCCAGATACATATACATACCTGAGAACTACCCAGGGAAGGCTACACAGAGTGCTCCATATTTTGAGGCTAGCTAGTGGCACAGGGCTACCCCCAAATAACATGCAGTGGGCAGTAATTGGGCTCGGAGATGGGGCTAAAATGGGCATGGAGTATGCAGAATACGGGCTGGGAGATAATGTGACCACACATCCCTCTCCGGACCTGAGAAAGAAGAATCTGACCCGGAGACCCAGGGAAGTAAGGCTTTACCAGGAGACCCAAGGTAAAACCTGGAGAGTGCCCAGGTATGCACATTTCCCACTTGCTGCCCACCAAAGTGCTGCCCCCTGTAGTATGTGGGATGTATAAACCCACAGAAAGGAATCAGTCAGTTATACATCCCACACACTGCAGGACAGCATTATGTTATATGTTGATCAGCAATATGTGAAATGTATATATGTATTTGTTTCTGGAACAAATGGCCAATATAGTAACCCTACGTGATATCCTGCTCTGGGGGCATCAAATTCTATCAAGGCAACACTATCTTAAATACTGTGAATACACAAACTTCTGGTTCAACTACAGGTTTATTTTATAAAGTTACCACTCAGAAGATATGTTTTCCCGACATAATAAAATACTTTGATTTATTAAATTGCCGTACATATTTATTATAACTTTCAAGTTACATTAATCCCTTCATTATGTTTTCAAACACGTCTTCAAACTATTTTTAGCCAAAAAATATCCACACTGACATATTTTGTTCTACAGAGACTTCCTATTAAGGAATATTTTGTTTCAACTGTGATTTTTCCAAAAGCCACTAATACTTAAATTTGGAATCTATTCTGAAAGACGTGGTATTTTGTTTGATCTGGATAACAGCTACATAACAGATGCCAGACAAGCTGCACTTTAAGTGCCAAGTCCCTGCCTGTGTACGTCAGAGATAGCTACTAATGTGTTGAACCTTGTGATTTTTTAATATAGCTGCTAATTGAATTAAATCCCAAATTACGTACAGTAAATTCCTATTCAGACAATGTTCACTGGGCTATATTTAGTGTGTGGCTCTTTCATTGTGACTTTGTATTCATTCATGATTCCTCATTACACAAAGTGAACCTTAAATCTTCGGTTAGAAAGACCAGTACAAATCCTAACTGCTAAAATATATCTGTTTGCAATATGTTAACCTATACATCCCGCAAGGCTTTTATTATAAGTAGAATGGCTCAGCACATGTTTGTTATTTTAAGAAATCCTTACCTTGTTAGAGCGCAATGACACTCGTCCTCCGCAACGCGCACAGAATTTTGTTTGGCAATACGAACAGTTCTGGCCACAGCCGTCTGCGAACTTTGTTTTGTGGCAGATCCCGCACGTGGGGGCATCACTCTTTTGCTCCTGCTGCTGCTGGGCTTCCTCACCCATTTGTTTCACTTGTTCTTTGTACATTTCAAACTGCTGGTGCAATTTCCTGCAATGAGTAAAAATAAATATATGTGTTCGGTGTGTGGAGGGGGAAACAAACATTGATGCAGGCAATGCAAGATTCAAGAAATATTTATGGGTCCTACGCAGGCTTCAGAGTATGTAATTTGGATATGCTTTACAATTTTCAGTAAGGGCTATCAGCCACGTAACACACTGAACTTTCACCAAAAATGTAAAAGCTGGGACGAGAGAGAAGAAAGAAAAATAAAAAAAAGAAGAAAGAAAGAAAGAAAGAAAGAAAGAGAGAGAAAGAGAAGAAAAAAAGATAAGAGAGGGAAAAAAGAAAGGTACAAATAGAGAGAGGGAGAGACTGGGAGACAGAGAAGAAGGATGGAGAATGAAAGGGGAGAGAGAAGAAAAAAGGAGGGGGGAGAAAATAAAAAGATAGCAATAGAAATAGAAAGGGGCAGGGAAGAAAGAGAGGAAGAGAGAAGAAAGAATTGGAATATATATATATATATATATATATATATATATATAATACTAGTAATAATATGTTTATACTTTATTAATAACTCTAAATATATATATGTGTTTGCCTTACATCTCAAATATATCATTATATATATATATATATATATATATATATATATATATATATATATATATTGAGACTATATTCACGAAAAGGATAAGTTAGAGTTGAATTTAACCCACTCACTACACATCATGAAAAAGGTCCTGGGGATGTTCCTACTTCAAAAGGGTTAAACTGTATAATGCACACTTCAATTAGCTTAATGAGTGAATTATTAGAACTTTTATTGATTTAGCTATACATTTTATGGTGCCAACCAATCTCTTCTTCTACTAGAATCTGTCTGGGGTTTGCCATTCATAATGCATAGTACTCCCACTTGAGAAAAAAAACAATATATAAATATTGTTTGCTCATAGTAACTAGGTGATTTTATTATGATCTACAGGACTGGATCCATCTGAACACAGATGAAGCCCACCCATCCCACCTACCCCTTACAAGATATTGCCTTCTACAAAGAAATCACATAAGTACCTTTCTGCAAGTTCCTAGAGCTCATTACGTCTGAGGAATGTCAAATGAATATGACATAATTGCTCATATTGGTCTCTGTCTTATCACAACCCTATCTGTCTCCTTTTTCATCTTGTTTATTCACAAAAGACTAGATGTTAAATAATCCATCATTTTACTCCATGGGGAAAAGGTCATAATTAATACGTGGCTGCCTATGGAGTCTTTGATGTATAATTGACAGGTGTGGCGTGCTTACTGGTCAATGCATTTTTGTTCTCCCCAGTAATGTAATTAAAAGTGACTGCAAAAGGAAGTAAAGGATCCCAAGTAAATGTCTCATTCAAAACAAAGATGATAAAAATAGATCTTTTAAAATATCTTTTCTGTCTTGTACAGATGCCTGGGTGTGAAATCTTTTATTTCTGCCCTTTTCTTATAGCCCAGTGTCACTCTTACAGAAAATTGTAGTTCCATCGGTTAAGAAAAATATGCCAATTCGTTAAAAGGATGATGCTACCTCGATAAATGGTTAACAAAGAATAGACATACTCTTTGTAGCAATATCCGAAGCTATGGAATGATTACTTGTTACAAGAGGGACTGAAGAATATATTGTAGGAAACATGATTAGAGCAACAATTTCCTCCTATGTTTCCATTTGAAATTTCTAAACTTATAAAATAACAGCCCCACAGGCATCTGAAATATTGAAAAGGAAAAGTTCTTCAAAGCCATGTAAGGTGGAATAAGATAAAGAACTGGAAATCCATCCAGCCTTTGGACAGAGACAGAGGGTTGTCTCCGCTGGAGACCCACATCCCATTGTCATTACTGACATAAACATATGACTTCTCGAACCTCACAAAGTAAGAACGCTTTATTCGTTCTTTCAAAGAAAAGCTTTTAATTAACGTTATTCTCCCTCGGGATTCCGGAAGCTTAAATCAAACTGTTTTTGTTAGAAATTATTAATCCAGTGTCTATAAAAAAATATTTATAGAGACTTTGATTTCCTTCCAACTATGTCATTTCAATTAATGTGCAGAGAGATAAGGGGGTCTAATAAAGAATCACACGGGAGTTTGAATGGTAAATATCTGGGATTTTTCATTTTTGAGCATTAAGTACTTTAATGACATTATATTCTGGCAGTTTTCCCATCACTGATTGCAACCTGATTCAACCCAAGGTAGCCCTTCCGGTATGCAACAATGATAAATGTATTTTGGGAGTATATGACATATGAAGTAATAATAAATAATGTAACAGTTGGGAGTGCACAAAAAAGTATCTTCTAAATAAAATAGAAAAAAATATATATAAACATGAAGATAAAAAAAGGTTAATTCAAGGCATTTGGTGGAAGGTTCTGCGTCCGCTTAAGCTCCACATCTTTTAGTTTGATGGCACATCAACCTCACAGGTAGGGTGGATCCAGGGGGCCATAGGGCAATTGCCCACATCAAGAAATTCAGCAGAATGCTCTGGAGGGTAGGAATAAAGAGGTAAGTTCTGAGTCCCGGATTTCAAGGAGGAGGGGGTCCAGTGGGGTTACGTAACTTGCGTGACCCCGCGGTAGTAGCGCACAACTAAGGCTTCACAAGACAAGTGAGTCACAAATGTTGTTAGTGGGTGTATATGTGTTATAAGTGTGTGTGTGTGTATGTTATTAGTGTGTGTCTGGGTATACTAGTGTGTGTGTCTGGTTAAACTGGTGTCTGTGTAAGTGTGTGCGTGGGTCTGTGCATGTTAGTGTGTGTGTGTTTTGTTGTGTTAGTATGGGTGTGTGCATGTGTTGAGTGTCCAGGTCTGTTAGAGTGAGTGCTCTTCCAAAGATCACGCTCCTGATCTGCCACTGGTGACAGGGTTCATTAGTGAAACCTGCCGCTGGGGAGGAAAGCATTGTGAGCTTATAGGCACTAGCAGACCATCGAAGCAGACCTAGCAGTGCCGTCTGATGACAGGCAATGGCTGTCAGAAAAGTGCAATAGAAATATCCATTCCGTCCACTGAAAAAAATGGTCATCAGTGAAGTGAAAGTACGTTTGCTTCACCGACCTCTGAGAATAAAACGGCATTACCGCACCCTTGAAATAACCACTAACCCATTTCATCACTGTGTTAGAATTCTTAAGAAAACAGCCATAATTAATTTTCTTCACTTAACATGTTGAAACATTTAACTAATTATTACTGTGGTGACGCAGCATTATAAATAGATGAATCTTACATGGAGGTGTGAATTAGTTCTCAGATTTCTTAATCTGTGAACAATACAGAAATTTGGGTAACCAGCAATACTTTTCAATTAATAACATACGTTACAAGTTTATTTTTCAGTGGCACCACTAGTAGGGTAATCTGCCTTATGGCACCAGCCGCCATAAAGCAAATCTTGTGTTGTGTAGGTGCATGATGACATCATATTTATAATTGACACCAAGTGCACAGAAAACTGTTAAAATCCGGATGTGCCATATGGTGTACTGTTCTCTAAAAACACACAATTTTGCTATTATCCAGTATAATAGTGTCAGTGGTCCACATTAACAGAAGTTCCTTGATTGGACTGGGCATTTAAATCAATTAAAGGTCAATGGCTGATAAGGTTGTCTCTGGATACACATGACTGTACCTTAAGCCCTTCTATCCAGAAGGTAATCACACATTAAATCACTAGATAAGCAGGGTATGCACTGGCCCGCCAAGCAATTTGTGGTGTGCCCAATGGCCAGTCTGGGCTTGTCACTGCTTACGATGTACTGATGGTCCAAAAAAAGTATTTTAAAGGATTTATAGCCAAGTGGGAAGAAATCAGTGTTATGCTTGTCGCTGGAGAAAAAGTTGCCTATTATTATGAAAGAAGATTTTAAATGGTGTTTATACAGGTTCCGAGACATGGAAATTTGTATGGTTGCAGGTCAAACACGGGTTCAAAACACTTGAACTTGAGCTGGAACTTTACTGTGGCTGTGCTAAATCTGAGAGTATTCTCCGAGTTCCACAATCCCTCCCTCCTTTCTGAACGTTAATGTAATACAGGGTCACTAAACCAGAACAAAATTGCTTGGCTTCCAAACCAAGTATCTGTGATTAGAAACAGGACAGGCTTTATATAACTCACCCAATTAATCCTTTATAGGGAACTCAGTTCCCTATAAAGGAAAAAAGTAGAGGGGGGTTTCTCCTCCAACCTTTTGGGAAAATATTTTGAGAGCGTAAAATTGCTTTTCCTGCGTCTTTCCTACTATAGTGTACATTTTTGTTAGACCTAACAATTCTAATCACCATCCAAGTCTAAGAGTCCCTTTTCCATGTCTCACTTCATACTACTTTGAACTTTGACCTTGTTTACCATTTCTATCTACTGACCAAGACGATAACAGGCAAACATTACTTGTTTTTAACCAAGGCATATCAAAAGCGTGACCTCCATGTCCTCCAAATTTTAACTGTCTGCACCAAAAGAAGTCATTTTAATGATAAACCATTTTGATGATAAGACTTCTAGGACTAGAAACCAAGTGTGACTGCATCGTGTTCTATAATTTGTTCTGCCAGTAACTGGTATCACAAGAAGAGACCTGGGGGGTCCTGAAAAGCTTATGTTACATATTTTTATATGTTTGTCCAATAAGTAAAGACCTCTTTCTCTTCTTGGGACCAATATGAATCTGGGTCCCACCTGGCAATCAGCTCAGAAGCTAATATGCATGAACGCCAATGTACTCTGGGTTTAGAGCAACAAGACTTCCTTAGCATCCACAGATGGTCATTTGTGATACTTAAAGGCTGATTAATCTCCATAAACTATGTCGTTTTTTATTTTTATCTAACATATATACCTATGCAATACACAGCATTTATACAGCCAATATATAGAGGAAGGCAGTAAATGTGCTGCCCACATTGCACAGCCTTACAGCTCTCACGTAGCTGTCCTATTTAACTAGTTGCCAATAAGTGACTCCTCTCTGATCGGCCATCAGTGCTTTAGCACCAGCTGCCTTTGTCAGAGTCACCTCTGTGGACTTTTTTGTTTATTTGTAACAAGTGATCTGGTAAACAGTAGATGAAGTCCATCAAGTGGGACAGCCGGTATCATGTATGACAACAGACATTTATCCCTCTGCTCGGTTTTTTTATCCTGATTAAAAAGGAAAGCCACGAAGCTGAAAAAGAGCAGTATCCCAGCAGTAAAAGGATCCAGCATTGTGAATAATGTAATGTGTTCATGAATGTTGTACACCCTGCAGACTGAACTTATCCTAATCTCAAGCCGGTGATGTCAGAGGGTGCTCGGTTACCGTGCCCAGTAAGACTGGAACGTGTCCTATAATGCCTTCTCATTTCTGAATCCCTTCCCCCTTTTATAATTGTTCCTCCATTCAAGCAAACGTATTTTCAAACAAAAAAAAGCCCTATTTCTCAGGTTCTGAGCTTCTCTGTGTCACTTATAATATATATATGCCATGACTGCGTAGGCTATATAAAGGCTTATGCTACTGGAGTAATTTGAGTGACTTGCCAGAAACAATATCCCTCGTGGCGAGGACTGTCCTAAGTGTAATCATATTTCGATGTACTTAACAGCTAGCTTGGGAAGAAGTTATTTTTAGGTGTCTGTCTTGAAACGTTGCCATATTGTACAAAAGGTTGGACAAAGATATAGAAAATGTAGAGATCAATGAGCTAGATGTTATCCCCATTTAAACTCATAAAGGAGTTCATAATGTCGCAGTTTAAGTGTCTCAATGGTTTAATACAATCAAGCAAATACATTGGTGGTTATAAAGTTCTTTTACCCCGCTGAATCAGAACTGCTATTTTATGCAGAACCCCCAATATATTCACTTGTGTAAATGTGTACATAACATTAACGCTATACTCAAGCCATCACATTTACTTGAATGCATAAGACCGCTGAGTTTCGAGAACGCATCTCCTGTTTGTAAATTCGCATGCGCCCCAGAGCTGGCTCGGTGAGATTTAACAACATCTTAAAGGGAGCTCTTTCCTGACATTGTGTCCTCTAAAGGTTAGTGCTTTTCTCATCAAATTAAGGATTGTATAATAAAGTACCTTAATATGCATCCATGGTAGATGAGACTGTTTGGGGCAGTAGATTGTCCCTCTAAGAGGAATCATAACAGCCTCTACCTTCTTCATCTCCCACATGCCAAAGGATGCTCTGAAAGTCTCCTCTAGGTTTACATATGGAGACCACAAGATCAAATTCTTCAATGTCCACATCTGAACATGGGGCAGCTCTGACAACACCACTCTAATTCTGATTTCCCTTGTGCCATTAAGAATGAAGAGGAAAAAGAGTCCCAATGAACATTGTTGTCACATATTATAAAGTTTGAGGGTAAACGACAAGCAGTGACTTCTAATAATAAAAAGTATGACTTACCTTTCTAAACAAGAGCCTAAACATGGGCACTAGGGAAATTTGGTTTAAGGAAGCAGATAAGTGGAAACGTCTCCCAGCTGAAGCAGTGGAGGCTAATACAATGAAGGCGTTTAAACAAGCATGGGATGGGAATATGGCCCCTGACAACAAGACGAGACCAACAACTGACTACGGTCTGAGTCTTTACAGCAGGAATGACTGGTGGACTGAATGGCTCTCATCTGCCGTCAAATTCTATGTTTCTATGTTAGTCTGGTCATGGAGTTACTCAGGCTGCGGTATGTGTTTGTATGTCAGGGGAATGGCAAACATTGTTTTCCCACCATGCGCATTTAGGATAATTACTTTTAAGGCATTGTTAAGTGGTTTGTGTAGATGGTATAAAATTTGTGGTTTTAATGTCGGCACCGGAAGAGTTAACTAAGGTATTTCCCAATTGCCAGATAAGTAAATGGCATTGCCCATTTGTACAATAATGTTGTCTTTAATACTGTCGATTATTTGAGATGAAGACACATTGATTTTCTGCTGATTCGACTCGAGACACTGATTGCTTTTGTTTTCCCTGGCATTGCGGTTCTGTTGCATGCAGAGCTCGGAAATCAATAGCAAGGAAATGGGATTCTGCAGATGTCTGATTTGGTCAACGCTGCCTACATTACGCACAAAAACAGGGATCCTTAAAGCAGCAAGAAGGCATTTCGTTTTGTCTAAAATATGGCAATCGCTTATCAGAAGATGTGATCTGAAGAGCCTCCATCTTGACTTTTTGGAAAAATTCCCAATCTATTTCTACATACACTATTCATAAACACTTCCATCTGGCATCACACATCACGGCCTTCAAAGCAGCCAAGTGCGTGTAAGGAAAATGTAATAGTCACAGAGCCTCTTTTCAGATATTAATTAATACATTTTAGTTACTTAATTAGGGCAAGCTGATCCTCTAGAGCTTCATGACCCATCTCAAGACTTGTTACTGTTGTTCCTGTTTGTAATGGGTACATTCCTGCATACCTCACAGCAAATTGGGACAGCCGTCTTGGGGACTGTGGCAAGAGGTGAGACGGTGCAGGGCTGGAGGCTGGGCCACATGTCCACCTTACCCAAAGAGCCACCTTGCAGCATTCTTCTTTAGAGCTTTGCGAGGTGGCCTTTGTAGGATCTTCAAAGTTGGTCTTTTCTGCAACAACCCAGATCCTCCCCTGAATTTACTGCTCCCTCGGCAGGTCAGGAGAGAGTAAAGGATCTCCCCGACTGGCCAATGCATGCAAAAGAGAGACAGTGGGGACTGTTGGATGTCCTTTAACCTCTATGTTGACATTTAGAAGAGAAGACACGGACTGGAAGAACCATGTGGCAAATAGGTCACATGTCCATAGGCATCTGGGGGAAGGGCCAGAGGGGGCACTTGCGCTCCCTCCCCCCTGGAAATTCAAAGAGGCACACTGGAGCAGCAGCAGGGGGTGATAAACAAAACAACTGGGGAAGAGGACGTCACCGAAAGTGCCAACTGAGGTCAATATGGTGGCGATTGCGGTGACTTCCCTCTTCTGATTCTCCAATCAGTGCAGTGGACGCCACTGCAAGCACCGCCATATTGCCGTCAGTTCACATGACGGCGCTTGCGGTGACATTCTGTCTTCCGATTGCAGAATCGGGGAGCGCCACCATTTTGGCGGAAGTTGATGGGTTATGTCTGCAGAGATGTGGACGAAGAAAGAAGATTAAGGATTAGAGTTTGAAGATACAATAAAGAAAAGAGAAGAGAAGGGTGTTGATAGAAGATTAAGAAGAAGAATATGTGAAAGCAGTCGGCAGAATTGGAAGTGGTCGGCAGAGAAGGTAGGGAAACATTTAGGGAGCGTGAGAGAGAGTGAACAAGAATGAGAGTGTGAGAGTGTTAATGAGTGTTAACGAGAGTTAATGTGGACACCAGGCAACAGATTTCATTCACAAATTAAAAATGCCCTGAATGTTCGGCCAAACCAAACGGGCGGGGATCAAAAATTTGTACATGTCTAGTTACTAAAATTTGCCTTGCACCAGAAAACCTCTCTCCGGATGTAAGGAGGTATTGAGGTGGGCGATTGTTTGTCCATTATGTTCTAGAAGGATTTAGTACTGGGTCACTTGGCTAGATTTGCCTCTCAAATTGATGGTTGCCATCTATCTCATGGGAATTGTCTAAACCATCCTTCAATACTGTAAAATTACAATCAACATAAATTATTATTTTTTATTCTGAAATGAACTGTAGATTTGGGCTTTGGGAATTAGCTGCTTACTGATGAACCTTATAATACCATGAGCATTAAGAACCTTTAAAAGCAGAACAAGTCATTTTGGCCAATCTTTAGGGACACATATAAAATTCAGATGAAAAGTGCTACATCTGCAGTATGTATATGTATAAACTCAGTCAGTTTGTCAGTTAACACATCCCATCTCGTAAAAAAGACTCCAGTGCCAGTGGGAGTCCTCATTTGATTTTTTTTTTTTGCCATTTAATAAAATGAGCAAAGGGGGATTGTGTGTTTGTGAGTTTCAGGCGAGGACATGCAAGTTCACATTAAACGTGCATGCCCTCGCATGAGACTCAAAAAGTCACAGGCCTTTGCAACCTCACTCCACTTTTTAGAGAATAGGCTCAAACCTTATTTGGTCCTTGGTCTCATCTGAGATTCAGGATTGCCATATGCCTTGTTATGTTTAAAATTAAATCACTGTATTAACCTCTACCACTTCAGCTTAAAGGCTGTTTTACATATATACCACCCTCTCCGTAAAGTAAAACTTCCTTACACGACATCTAAACCTCTGATCCTCTGGCCTCTTGTTCTAACATTTTTCTTTCTTTGAGATAAACTTCCCTTTCTGTACTTGGTTAAATCCCTTTATGTATTTAAATGTCACATCTCCCCTCTCTCTTCTCTCCTCCAAGCTATACAATATCAACATCATTACTTACTTAATGACTTCTGCTATTCACATTCTCTCTAACCCGAGAGTTAAGTAAGGCAGGCCTGATCATCTGACACAATCTCTAATGAGAATCATGATTTCAAAATTCTGGACAACATGGTTTTTCATTCAAATATATAACATTTATACCATTTACACCCACAAGAAAAAAACCATGCAGAACACAGGCTACAAGCACAGGAAGGACAGCACAAATTCATAGCAGAAATGGCTTTGCAGGCCATGCAACTGAAGCAAGGTTTGTATAAAGCATTCAGCAGGGTCATGGTGCTATAGCAATGCTGTATTATAAAACATGGATAATCCTGCCCCTGTATAGGGCTTTATATCAGGGGCGTACCTAAAGTATTTGGCAACTGGGGCGGATCCTGTATGTGGCACCCCCCAACAAAAAAAAAATAATGTTGGCAAGAATATTTTTTTCACAACTGAATGTCAACTGGAAAAAAATAAAAATCTGGAAAAATAAATTATTAATAAAATTATTAATTTAAATAAATAACATTTACTGAACAGATATGGTACTGCGTAATTCCCACCACTATACACTGAGCCAGACATTGACGTGGTAGGCCTCTGCCCCTAAAGAAGTCTTCCTGTGCCACCGCTGCACATTTAGCAGCCTGCCTGTGCCACCTCTGCCCTTGAAACAGCCTGCCTGTGCCACCTCTGCCCCTGAAACAACCTGCCTGTGCCAATTTTGCCTCTGAAGCAGCCTGCCTGTGCCAACTCTGCCTCTTTAGCAGCATTCCTGTGCCAAGTCTGCCCGCTAATCAGTCTGCCTGTGCCACCTCTGCCCCCCTAATCATCCTCCCTGTGCCACCTCTGCCCCTCTAATCAGCCTACTTGTGTCATTTCTGCCCCTAAACACTAACTTACTCACTACTAACTTCATTCATTCACCCACTCACATCATTCACTCACTCTCCCGCACCCCCTTACCTTGCAGATTTCAGTGGTCCAGGGGCCGGCCGAGCATCACTGGGGGGTCGTGCAGACGTCTACGCGGCCCGATGCCCCAGGGCAGCCCCACCCCTTTTGTTACGCTACTGCTTTCTATAATTTCTGCTTAGGGAACAGCCGTGATTATGTGACTCCCATAACTTTACTCTCTGCATGCCACAGGGATCAGAATGCTAAAGAACAAGCCACGCTTACACAAAGCTATTATTGTAGGACTTTATCCCAATCTGTCCTTGTGCTTTTTTTGGTTACACAATTTAGTGCCTTTGGAAACTCCTTTTAAAATGTATCATAGGTCCTTATCCTTTACGTCACTTTGTGATAAGCTTATATGTATGGCAGGAATTGCTATTAGGAGAAAAAATAATATTAATTTCTAATATATATATTTTTGGTAATTTTTATTATAATTTTGGTCTTATAATAATATTTACACTCAACCACACGTGTTGGGTTGTAATTGTTTTCTACAGAATAATAGCAGCCTGTGGATATCCAGTTGGAGGTCTATCCAGACAGAGCAGAGCTTGTCATGCTGCTATTAGCCATGAACCTATTCTTGTCTAAAAGGTACTAAAGAACAGATGGTTTCTTCCTTTGCTTTTATTGTTAGACATAGTAGTGGTTTTCATTGTACTGACATTAACAGATGCCAAAACCTTTTCATAAACGACAAAAAAGGATGTTCAGTCCTGTAGTTTGCCAACCCTCACGATGATTATCAAATCCGATTCTCTAAATAGGAAACCTGCTTCTGCCCGCTCCCCGTGGGGCACTTGGATAATAAGTGTTTATACCCATGACAAACACAAGCTGCCCAGTATCGCTTTTGTGCCACTGATACAATGACCAGATTAAGGAGTCCTGAACATCTGATATTTCATTTTGTTTGTCTTCTCTATCATATTTCCGGTTTGCAGAACATATTGACAAAATATGTAATCTGTACTAATCTTAAAATACTAAGTAATGCAAAAGAGATTACATGCTGACGCCATGTAGTTTATAGAGGCTGGCATTAACTGGGAACACAAAATCTGTTCAATATTTGCCCTCTGGCTGTAGTTACAACTCTCAAAGTGCTCAGCCAGCCTCTTTTGATCGCCCTTGAATTTGAGACAATGATTAGGAATTAAGAAGGAAAAAAGACAATATTAATTTTCTGTTGTTAGCCAAACTATTAGAGTATTAACAATACCCCAAAATAACTGCACATGTCTCTTATGTGACCCATAACACACATGTGTTGGTTTGCTAATGTTGCATTGTATGTGCTGATGGCAAGAGAGACAGGTTTGGTCGCTCTTTACTACCAGCGAGGTTCACAATCCGTAGAGATGAGAAATTGCTCAATGAAAGGGACGGTCTACTGTCGCTTACAGCCTTATCAAAGAGTAATGCGTATTAAAGTGGCAGGATCAACAGGAGAGCTTTCCTCGCATGTGCACCGAGGGTAGGGTGACCATATCGGCCATGTTTTCCAGGACACATATAATTTTTACATATTGCTGACCAGCCCAGATGAAATGGTGTCCTGCAGTATGACCAATGTATAATTAATTGGCTCCTTTCCATTAGTCTATACATCGTACATAGTGCAGGGTAGCACTTTACCTGTGCTGGTCATCAATATGAAAAATATAATGAAATGCGGAGGGCTTTTTCCATTCAAAAATTTGTTATGCTCTCTTACACTTTCTCATGCTCTCTCACAGTCTCATTCACTTTCTCTCATTCTCTCACACAGTCTCATTCACTCTCTAACATGCTCTCACTCGTGTGCACAGAGGCTCTGTCCTTTTGCAGAAGTGCTCCGGAAAGTTTTGATTAACAGAGTTGATACTGGGGAGAAGCAGACAAAGAAAGAAGACAGAAGAACAAGAAAAGGCAAGAGAAGCGGAGCTGCGGAAAACAGCTCAAGGAAGTAGTTGCTATAAAGGGTAGGGAGATATTAAGAGACAGTGTGAGAGAGCGTGAGTAAGGGTGTGAGTGTGAATAAGCAACGAAATGCAAAGGAAAACATGGAGCTCTCTGTTTCATTTTGCTAGGGGTCGCTCCTTATTTTCAGATACTTGTACGATTTAACGAAATTGCCAAATTTCTTCAAAATAAAATTTGTATGAATTTAAATGCACAAGTCTATGATCTACTATTTAAAAGTGATCAAAAAATGATAATCATACTACAGTTAAAAAGTTAAAAAGAAACTTTTCACAATAGATTTATCTTAATATTGTGTAACACACAATCGTACATTAACTGTGTATATGTGATCAAAGTGTATGGATTCTGTAGTTGTACCGTTAAAGAAGATACAGATAGAGATCGATGTAATTGATTATCCTATCCTAGCGTTTCTTGACTTATGGACAAGTGAAAAAATGCTTTCTATATTGGGAACAAAGCAATTGTTTTAGATACAGTTAACTGTAAATTTACGTGATAACTAGACGTGGTAGTGTAGTTATTATCTAATGAATCCATGTAATAACTTCAGATCTCTGTGATAAGTAGTGTAGGTCCAGCTTTTATGCACTAATGGGTTTTCTTCAAAATATCAACTAAAACTGGACTAACAAGACTCGACTTAAGCATTTACAAAATCCAAATGTAAATCAATTCGCAAAATTTAAGAAAAAAAAAAGAAGTGGCCATACAGGACATGAGTTCTTGCAACTTTTAAAGCCCGCACTCACATGTGACCTGAGAGCCTGTGTGTTGATATGTTGGTATTAGCACACAAAAAAAGTTGAGAGCTTTTCACTGACCACGAGAGTGCTTTAGAGTCATTATGAAAGTGCAAGAATTTGACAAACCTGGTGCCAAACTAAAAAAATCATACATATAAATCCAACTTGCATCAACTTTTATCTATATACATCAGGACTGGACTAGGGGTGACAAGGTGACGCTGGCACTTTAAGGCCAACAACTGCCAAATGACGTATGTGCGGCCATGGGCTATATACATGCCGCTATATTTTACATTGTTATTCTCTTTATAATAAATATCGCCAGAGCATCAGAGTTTGGAGCGCAGTTTGCCAGCTGGCCATTGGTGTAAAGAATGGCCCAAATATACATATACATAAAAAAATACTGTCAATAGTCTATGAACAAACCAATACATGGTTTGTGTGGGTACCCCAACTATTAAAGAGGAAAATTCGGGGTAAAACAAACATATGATTAAAATTTCAGAAGAGATTCTGCATGTCTTTTTTTTTTTTTTTTCAAGATTGGATCTACTGTAATTTGATAGATGTCTTATTTGTATTCATCCCAGACCCAGAGAATCTCTTTATACAATTACATTATTATAAAGAATTCACACAGAGTGGAATAAGTCCGGGGACATGCAATGTTCATTTTTTATGTAAAGCATTCATAGGCAACTGAACATGTTTAAGCTTTGGACAAAAAATGAATTGTTCCAGTCACGTAGAAGTGCCTAAAAGCATAATATAATGCCAAAAGCCACATTCGCTTCCAATTTGTTTGTCAGGATAAATATAAATTAAATAAAAGGTGAAAAAAAACCTAGATAAAACACATACCTGTTACCTACATATTTTTACATTTTTATTGTAGTCTAATTAATTTCTGCTTTTTTTTCTGATTGGCTGATTTGATTACGGGTTCATTTTGATTTAAAAAAAAAAATTCTCAGTGATTGAAAATGTTAGATTTGCATGGTCCCAGCGTTACTATTGTGGAATGTAAAGGTTGTTTTACCTCTCCCTCTCTCCATCTCTATTTTTGAATGGGTTTAGCGAGGAATTGTAACATAAGCCCGTGGGAAGGAAGTTTCGTCTGCTTTCATGTGGTGCTTATTTGTTTCTCGCACAAGCCGCTGTGTGCCAACAGACACAGCTACTTATACTAATTGCATTTTGCATTTATAACAGGCGCACCGTGGTCTGGACGGCCTACGGCAGACTCTGCGTTAGTTTGATACTACTTATCAAAACACAAAAATCATAAGCTGGCAGAGCAAGAAACCAGAGGTAAAGGTTTCAGTGCCTATAGCATTGAAGTCCTTAGATGTGACATCAAACTTAAGCACTGTGATGTCACATCTAGCTCTACCAATTTTTCAGGGATGAAATATCACATCCGCCCACTGAACGTGTGTGGTTGCTGCTGCTCCTGAGAATCTGAATATTGGCCAGGACAGCCTGCAGCAGGGGCACATACTGGCCTAGACCCAGGACAGCTCAATGGGCCGCTCAATGGGCCAGTTACAAGGGTTATTGTCTTATTTTCCAACCCTGCCCATTTACACCCTAGGAGACACAGCCTCAATCTGCAGCAAGGCCCCGGGTTATGACATCATACCCCGGGAGTTCAGAGAGGATGGTGCCCCAGAGTTAGTCCCTACCTTACATCAGGCCTAGAGCAGCACCAAACCAAATTACACCACAAGACTGCAGTCAGGACTTGTGTCCTGTTATCGGGACTGTCCCCGTCTAGGTGTAACATTTGGCAACTATGCAATTTATTCTACTAGCCAAAAACGGGAAAAGTAAGAGAAAGGTCATGTGGTCAAGTCAAAACACTAAAATCATGGTGTCTGGTATATTTTCTTCTCTCTCCTTCTTTGTCTAGATAAAGCCTCGAATAAATAGCACTAGTGAAGCTAAAACGGGAAATTCAGGTTAAATGGATACTTTACCTAAAACCAAAGCACTAACCCACTGGTAACTCTCTAACTGTCCTTTAGATACAATCTCTATAATCCTCTCTAACTGTCTATGGGAGTTTTATTCAAATAATGGCTAGAAGGATATAGTTTCTCCATCACTGCCACCCAGGCTGCGTGGGATCTAGACAAACCAGCATTACTTACGTCTCAGTTTCCTTCCCGGGTTTTGGCTGCGATGGTAGAATGTTATTTACCAGCTCAGAGACCCCACTAAAGGGGAACCACCTGTTCGAATAAGGAGATAATGTAACTGTATAATCACGTGGAAAACACCTTGGAATAAAACAGGGACAAGAAATCATTGGCAATTCAGCTGTTGCAGGTCTACAACCACCATGCATGGGTGTCCACAGGTGGAGGGAAGATGGAACTTTCCCCCTACCTGGAATTTAACCCCGAGAACCTGCCAAGTGATTTAACGATGCTGAAAATCAATCAAGGGAAATTGTAAGGAGAGGAATTTAAGAAGGCAGACAGAGAGATCTGGTTCAAATAAGGAGGACATGAGAGTAGAACAGAAAAGCAAAACACTTTCCTAAAAATTCTGTGGACAGTTGTGTATCTCCTTACAGTGTGATGAGACTTTCCCTTTAACATTATGGGGAAATGTATACTGCCCTGCTGGTTTAAAATAAGTAATAGTCAACATATGTTTTGCATAAGCGTCCCCATGAAAAGGAGGTCCGGTCACCTCATTACCCTGACCCTGACTGGTAATATGTAGATGTACACTCAATAACGTAAATTAATTCAGGATATAATGTTTTCCTACTGGCCTGCAGCATGTACAAGTCATATCTCCTCAGAATTAAATGACCCGGATGCCTAGCCTACTATTTCCCAACCATACAAAGGATTTAAGCACAACAACAGCCGGTGTGCCAAAGTTTGTCTTCCCCTAGACTAAAATGTTGTCTACCCTAGTCCATAAAAAAGGCAGGAAAGCGAATAGCCAGTGGGAATGTGAGCGGCAATCATCAGCCTTTAACGATGTCAGAAAAACAAAGGCCTAACACTGACGATTAAGCCGGGAAACAGGCAGGACGGAACTACATCCAGCTAAAAGCCAATCAGCCAATCAGGAAGCAGATGACAAACAGTGTGGCCTATGAGGTATTAGATTCCATCAATACCGCGAAAGGTCGGAAAAAGCCAAACACCGCAAAAATAGGAGAAGTCAAGCCTACGGCACTCAAGATAACATTTACTTACTGCGTCAGCTGTGGTTTTTGCTCTTCTTTGACCCTAAAAAGATAAGTTTGCACAGCTGAGTGCAACATATGGAAAAATGAACATTTTTTTTTTGCAATTTCACAAAAAAGGACAAAGCATGTACCATTTTTCTACCTTGTTCATAAGACCTACGTCTTATGTTCAAAATAGGTTTTTTTTGTATCTTTTTTCAAATGTTTACATATAAAAAAAGTGTTATTTTTGGTTATGCAAGTATTTCGGACTTAATGTAACGTGATAAATAATCAGTAATTTTTAACATTTTCTTACATACAAGTTGGTATTAATTAAAATGCCTACGCTATAAGGAGTACGTAGACAAATAGCTCACCCTAATATGTTTATGTATATAAAGTAATGTTCCAGTACAGAAAATATTAATAAATAATGAACGTATACTTTGCGGACAAACACTGAACAAAGACAACAATTGTTTTACCATATAAAATTGAAAGACATTCTGCCCGCTATTTGAAAATGTATTAATATATATCTAGAAAATGGTGTTAATCCCTACAGATACCACAATATCCAGAGACATAATTCTATAGATCAGTGGTTCTCAACCCGTGTATCCTCAGGACCCACATTTGTCTTTGGTCATTAAGTCGCGACCCAAAAATAATTTAATTTCCGAAACATTATATTTTATTCCATAAAATAACTTGTGCAGTGTTCCACATACAAACAAACAGATACTTTGCACAATGAATAATGCAGTAATCACAGCGCTAGTAAAAATTAATGGGGGTGGGGGGACAGGGGTTGTGGTGTCTGGGTAACTGGGGCTGAGATGGTGCACAGGGGCTGTGGTGGGGAGTAGGGGACAGGGAGTGTGTTGGGGGCACTGAAAGTGATGGTGGTAACTGGGACTTTAGTGGGGGTATTAGGGGATTTGGTGGGGTAACAGGGGCTGTGTCCTAGTGGGGGACAGAGGCAATAGGGGCAGCAGAGCAGATTATATATATATGTATATATATATATATATATATATTTATATATATTTATATATTTTGGTAAAGTGTATGAGAAAGTGGTGGATGGGGTGTATATCTCACCTGGTTTTCTCAGCCAGGCATGGTAGCAGATATCCAGGAGGATACATGCTGCTTTAGCAGAGCGTAGTCTGCTAGGGCTCTCTTGTTTAAAGTTACATGGGCTGGATTTCTTGGACTGGAGGACAGGTTGGAAGTGGGAGAGCTCCAGTCCACACCCCTAGTCCACTACGGGTTTTCCTTACTCCCAGGGGTCCTCAGGTGAGGCTTCCTATGCTTATTACTCGGGAAGAAGCCTTAAAAGAGAGGGCTGTTAGGTTTGCAGTGTGTAGGAGAGACTGAGTCAAGGAGCAGCTACAGCCAGCGCCGCAGCCCACCAGGTATGAACCTTTCCCTATGGACAACTTGTTATTTTGCTTGGTGCCAGACCTTAGGCCTGTAGTGGGATTGTGAGGTATCCGGATGTTTAGTTAGAGCCGGAGTTAGAGAGTTTGTTTTGTTTGCAAGGTGCTCTGTGCCTAAATCATTTAAATAAACGCCTTCTTGAACTTTTGAAACCTGCTGCCTGTGTGAATACTGTCATTGCCGCCCCATGTGTGAGCTGTTTACTACAATATATACATGATTAGTACACTAAAAAAATATATACTTACCTCAGAAAAGATGAGGGAGTGGAAAGGCTGCCCGCTGGCTGCAGCAGGAAGAGGGGAGGAGCAATAAGAGAAAAACTTTATTTACCTCCCACTAGGAGCAGACAGCAACTGCTTGCTTTGCTCCGGGGAGTAATACTAAAGTACATGTCGGACTGGAGGCTGCCTGACGGCCCAGATTGTTGCAGCCGCGGTCCTGACAGCCTGCGGCTCGCCGCTAGAATGCGTAGAATTTTCCTGGTATGCCTCCAGTCTGGCCCTGACCCGTCGCAACCCATGAGTTCAGAACCACTGCTATAGATCAAACAGCGATAAGCAGGGGTGCCTCATCTGAGAAATCAGGTGTCACTCCAAATTCTTCCTTGGTACTGTGATTAAAATTGCAGGGGGCATCATCAAAAGACTAGGAATGGGCCTCTAACAGGACTCATAGGAGACCACGGCATGGTATGGCTGGGACTTTCATTCATATTGGTTGCCGAGTGGCCGGTATTTGACTGACTGGATCAGTTTTTACTTTCCAGCTGTTTAACTGCCCCCGCTCTCCTCCATCTCAACGCACTCACCACCCAGGTCTGCACAATCGTGTCCTCCCAAGATACTGTCCCCTTCTAGTGCCTTTCATTTCTTTCGGAGGTTATCCTCACCCTGTGCGCTGCCTCTTTAATTCATACACTCTTTCTGCCTGGAAGAGCCTCGGGGGGTCGCCTTAGGACGTTCCAAGGGAGAGACAGAACTAGGGCAGTTGGTAGCTGAGGCACCATCATAGTAGTTGTCGGGAGAAGGCAGAAGAGGAAGGGGCTGCAGGGGCATTGCTGACGTGCAGCTCAAGCATGTTTCTTACCCTGCTGTGCCTGGGGCAGCTGCTGATTTTGCCCCATGGAAGGTATGGCTTTGTTCCAAGGTATGAAGATCTTGCTGAAATATCTCCAGCACGTATGACTTTCTTCAAAGCAAACATTTTTTGTGCGGTTTATTTTGCAACCCACAGGTGCTACTAACTTCTAGCAGTCAGCAGCTTTTCAGGTCAAACAGACAATATCACCGCAACCTGGACATTGAGTCCAGTTTAAATGACAAAGGTTTCAGCGCTCTATCGATGCACTCGCAGTGCAGCCTTTGAGTTTATGTTTTCCAAAATTAGCTGCCAGCTCTGGTTCTATATTTAAAAACAGCGAATCGGAAGACGAAATTGATTTCTGCCGAAGCCATACTTGCCAGTATTGACATTTAACACCGTGGTTAAATCGGTAAAGGGTGAATATATAAAAATATACAGGTAGCAAAAATAATGTTAACAGGAGGCCACGTGATGGAAAACTCTACATATTTACAAGTAGAACTAAGGTGTCCATCTGTCTGAATTTTATGAATCAAGTCAGCAAACCTTTTTGACATAAGAACCTGGCTCGAAAGGTAGAGCTCTAAATAATATTCAATCCCCAGGGAGACTCGCTTTATTTCAATATATATCCTGCTGCCATTGCACCCCTATTGTATAGGCACTGAAGAGCTGGCTCACCGGGGGGCCACCTTCGTGCTCATACACAAAATGTGACCCCATTGATTTAAAGTGATAACACAGGACTACTGAGGGTGTGCTGCTCTGGAGCTTCTCCTTAAGGTAATTAATTTATGATTTTTAACATATTGAAGAATGCACATTAAAGTACTTTGTACTATAGGCATTCTTTGTCAGCGAGGCTGCATGGGCATACTTGGGAACTCTCCAGGTTTCGCCCAGAGACTCCAGGTCACCAAAAGGGAGATTCCGCGTCGTCCCACTCCCTGCCCACTTATGTCGCAATGTCAATGGAACAGCCCATCGACCTCAGCCAGACCACCCACCAACATCAGCGGGTCAGCCTACCTGCATCCCACAAGGGGAGACTACCAGGTAGCCGGACCAGAGAGTTCCCCGGTATGTGCAGGGGGCATTAAACTGCCCCTTTAAGAAATCTGTGTGTTTTATGTTACAGTGAGGTACCTTTAAATGTATAGAATTGTATACATTGATTTATTGGAGATAGATTTCCACTAGAATATTATTTGACTCGTACTAAAAGAAGTCTCCTGAATTTATTGTTTAAAAAAAAAAATCGGATTCAGAGATTTGGGCTTTTCATCTGACAATCCTCATCTAGGAAGCAGGATTTTGAGTTTCCTGTCTCCAGCTAATTACATCTTAATCCATTCATGTCTAATTGCAGTTGTGATTCATTTAAACTCCCAGCATTGTCTAGATTTCCTTTTATAAAGTAACTATTTATAAGTAAAATCATACACTAATTGTTTAAAAGAAGATTTCTAGATTAACGTGCAAGGCCAATGTATACTTCCTTCATTTTAGAATTTATTTGCACAATAACTTGTTTAGGGAATATAATATATTTTAACTCATAAATGCTGGACTCGCCTTTCTTAATGCTCAGACCCAGAGACTCATCGCAAAATAGCTTGTGGCGAAGATTCTATGTAGTGACTCGTCAAATGTCTTAGCCAAATGGCTCTAATGGAAACCATGACTTGTCACCATAGACTCTAGCTTCAGAGTCCGCACCTTGTGGGATGGGACTAGGAGGTCCCGTTTATCGTCAGTAGGTGGTCCTGCTGATGCTGCAGGGGGTCCCGTTGACAGCACGGGAGAAGCACTATTTTTGGAGGGGTATTTCACCCGGATAGTTCCCAGGTATGTGTGTCATTATTTGAAAATGCACTTAATTGAGTCACCTACATTCAAGCAGGGATATCAATGATAAAAGGTAGGAGTGGGAGGTGGGAGTTTCAAATTAAGCATGTCAATCTGATTTCCCACTGGATCAATGAGTTATAACTCAATCATGTCCAGGCCATACTTAAAGGTATCAATTGAATTTGATCGCTCAACTATCAGCTTTATTTTTTTTTACCGCAAAAACCTTTTTAGGAGAAAAAATCATGGGTGAGGGTGAAGTAGTTTAGAGGGGACAGAAGAGGTAGATTCATGAGGAAACTGACTTTTCCACCCAACTCACAACTATATGTAGTTGAGTATTATAGGCTAAGTCGGCCAGGCCAACGGTGGGGGGCTGCTTGAGCGGCATTGGGTTGCTTGTAGGCCTTGTAACTGGTGCGTTTTCACAATGGAGGTCTGTACTTGGCCATAAGAGACATCAGTGGTTCTTTCTGCAACTTCCTGAGGTAGAGCATGGGGGTGATGTCATACCCCAGGACTCTAAAGAAGTGACGCGCAAGGAGAAGAACCTCTTGAGAAGTGCAGGTTTGGGAAAGGTTGGGGTGCTGTCTTGGGTCACATTTAGGACAGCCCCCTACTAAATACATTGCTGTCTAAATCCCTTTAATTGCATTTGCGATTAGAAATTCTCCTCTCTTGTATGAGTCTCTTCTGATTTGTTGGCCATCCATAGTTTTAAGAACCTTAGCTGTTGGACGTCCTGCCAGGGAAGATGTTTAATCAACAGATCGAAACAAGACAACGTTTAATGATATCGTCGATGACATGATGGTTTCTTCTTTATTAAGATCTCATTAATACCTTAATTAGTAGTAATGGCAATAAAAGCTTTAAATACCACAACAGAATTGTTACACTTTATATAATATTTGGGTTGAAACCTCTCATTAAACGAGGAACTCCCACCATTTTTATTACTAGTATCAGATTAATAATATGTGTTTTTGCGTAACATAATGTTTTCAGGCAGCAGCATATTGGCCGTTTGTATCTGTTCTAGTTCTGTTATCCGAGCCCAATCTACTAGACAAACACCCCGACTCCTTATCACACTGCCTGTGGGAAACAATACAATGGTTCATTGTTAATTACCCAGCCGGGCACTCTAACTAATAAAAGTCCTGTTGGAGTGGACGTCATAGCACGGCCATAAAGAATCAGCTCAGTGTGGTGATTGTGCAGCGAAAGTCACCCAAAATATCACACGTATTTTTTACAGTTGAAAAACAATTTTTCAAGTGACTTCTACTAAATCAGTACAGAGAATCATGATTCAATGATTGAGATCAGGATATTTATGATACGACATGCCCTACTGTTCAAAAGTTTGGGGTCACTTAGAAATTTCTTTGATTTTTAAAGAAAAGCAATTTTTGTCCATACAAATTTTGTCCACATACAGCGCAGATGGGGTTAATGTTATAAAGGACTATCGTAGCTGGAAAAGGCTGATTTTTAATGGAATATCTTTATCACTCCCATCCCTCCTGTGTTCCATTGGCACGTTGTGTTTGCTAATCCAGGTTTAAGTTTAAAAAGCTAATTATGTTGAAGCTAAAACTTTCCTTGTTTTCCACGAAAACAGCTAAGTGACCCCAAACGTTTGAACAGTAATGTATGTACACCCCATGACTAAGTTTTCAAAGCAAAGTCTAGGAAACAAACATTAACCTAGGGCGATATTCAAAATGTCTACAACAACTCTTCTGGTTCTGAGAGAGTTAAGCTAAAAAGGTCAGTTAAACATCAAATTAAAAAAAACACACTCAGAAATGTACTAGGCACCTCCGTAGTGCATGTATAAGTGCTTGGGGTTAAATGCATTGTAATGAATAATTCCATTCAGATGTGAATCATCTTTCCTATTCTATGATATACCACGTATTGCTGTGACGGTCATAGATGTCTTTGCCGTCATCAGCGATGTGTGCGCGTGTCACTTCCACTATGACAGATGTGTCATTCTCTACAGTGTAAATAATACCCAATCCTCGTATTCCCTTTAACCCTCTGAGCACCGCAAAGAACTAATGCATTGGTTGGACTCAGCACTGATCTGGATACCCTGCAGCATTGATTATGACAAAAATGATTACTAAGATTGAGTATCTATTTTATACAAGAGCAAAGAATTACCAAAACATGCGCATAACACGGGAACGTAGCAACCAGACAGGTGCACATTGGCAGATGTCACTAGTGTTTCTTTGTTTAATAGAGAACAATCAGTTGCCGGGCAACAAAATGAACAAAACAGCCCTTTACCTGGATACACAGGACGGACTTAATGGCACTGTTGTGTTCGCTGACAAAATCTTTTTTTTTTTTTTGTTGCCATCTTTGATAGCTTGTATGAATTTAATATGATGTGAAAAGTGTACCTAGAACTTGAGTGATTGTAGAATCGAGGCATTATATACAATATATAATATATATATATATATACAACATTTTTATGGTCAAGAGAGGGTTATATCCCGAAAGATCAATACAAGAGGTTGGGAACCAGCGGGAAAATGTTGTATTTGTCAAGTGCAGGAGTACAAATCTCTGTTGCTGTCGTCTCCCCGGCAGTGGCCAATGTTGGAAAGCCATGTCAGCAGCATCATAAAAGAAACATGAATCGGGTGTTAGAATCTAACAAAAGTCTACTGATGTGTGAGTTTCTAGAAGATATTCAATGGGATTCATTGTGCTCTGTTAAATTGCCAATATCAGTTTCCTCGATGCCACAGGCCCTCTGTATAATGAAAAGTCTCGGTAATCTGAGAGGAAACACGCTGTGCCTGTAGTCAATATGTTTTAAAGAATATTGTGACATGTAAATAATGTTCACTCCATGAAAGATGGACTCAAATGGATATCTTTTAAATAAATTAGTCTTTGTAGTGTGCGCATACACAAAGAGTGGGCTTTAAGTGATGTCATTAATAACATGATACAATAGAAACATATCTGGAATAATAAGTGTTATAAAACTCAGGTTTTCACTTGTGTTTAGGATACTCGAACTCTCCAAGTTTGACCTGGTGTCTCTGATTGAAGTCCCGCTACCCCTCGGTCTCTGGGTCAGTTTCTACTTTCTCCAGGCAGAGGAACAAACCTCCGCCATGTTCCTTGCCCACTCCCCATTTGTTCCTTGCTTACTTCCCTTTCTAGACCCACTTGAGGCTGTTTGGGGCTAACCCAGGCTTTTGTACAGCTAGCTCCACTCCATACAGCCGCTCTTCTCAGAAGAGGGAGAGCTTCGGGTAGCCTATGCTGGGAAGCAGGTATGGTGCTTACAACTGATTATTTGTGTGAATGTAATGAAACCATAAACTCAAGCTTTCTTCGCAGTGTTTGCCTCTACTACTCCAAAACCTGGAGCGTTACTCCACACACCTACGACACTTTCTATAAACTCAATTCCCTCACTTTATCCCTCAGCCTTTCACCTTCTAACTTCAAATCATGCCCCCTCGTTCTTGTAATCCACTTCTACAAAGTAGCATTAGTACGTTTCTTCCTGTCCAACCCAGTATCCTAATGGCTTCCCCTGCTGCCTCTGCTCACTTTTCATCATCATCATCTGAAGTACCAACTCTAAGTGTCACGTTTCTGATGTAGTTGACACAAACCACCATTAAGTCAAGATACAGACTGACCAACTGGCACACTGGGGAAATGCCCATGCGCACCTGGTCTGCTGCCATATCTGGTGCCGTAATACGCAGCCATGAGATAGATATGCCTGGCAGCACAGTACATAAGCATAGAAACATAATGAGTGGCCTGTCATATACATCTGTCGGCCACATCATTAGGCGTCTGTCGGCAAACACTGTATCTAAACCTGCATACTGGCTTTGGATTTTTGTCCCGTAAATGAATTAATTTAACTTTGTCCACCCTAACCTTTAGGTCCCAAACAGTAGTCTTTTCCTTTAGTTTCCTTAATTCATTTGACTCATCCCACCCGGCATGTCCACCCATCTTTGTGTCATCTGCAAACAGATATACCTTCCCTTTGAGTGTTTTAAAAAAAATCAAATACCATGCAGTATGAAATTACAATGTATCCTTTGTTATTCAGTAATATGAGAGAATTGGTACTTCAGAGTACTTTACATACACAATAGTAATAAAAGTCATAATAGTAAGATGTCGTAGTCAGTTTCCCCATTATGGTAAATCAGACCCATCATGTAAAGCATTTCTCAGCGGTCTGGCACTCAAAGGATTAACCGGCTGACGCGGTTCTATACAAAAACACAAACATTACCATCTGCATCTCTGAATGGATCTTTTTTTATTTACACTTGGCAGACACTTGCCAATTTTGACGCACATAAAAAGAGAAAAAAAAAGAGGAAGAGACAGAATACGGTTTATTTTGATCCGTCTTATTGTTTGATCGTTCTTTCTCCACCCAGCTCACGTTTACCCATTATACAGAGACATGGAACTGGTTTCTAAGAGAAAAATACTTCTGGCGCACCGGAGACAGCCCGGAAAATAAAGAATGTAACAATAATTAATTAAAAACGCTCATCACCAATTCACAAATCAGTCCTTTTACACCAATAGAGTATAAAGTGGACACCAAACACGTGACGTGCTTAAATGGACACTATCATTAAAAAATCTTCAATGTTTTTTAATGTTATGAATCATTGAAAGGAATAGCTGACTAATCGTCGGACTCATGTCTGCTAGGTCTTTCCCATGCATTCTATTTACACAGAACTGGACAGAGCAAAGACTGGACGGGTCTCGACATAGGAAGGGGACTTCTGCGGAGAGATTCCTGGTTAGAAAAGGCTTCCTAATTTTTTCTTTCAATGTAGTTAAGAAAATTGAAGAGATTGTCTTAGCAGAGATATAATTAATGTTTCCGTGGGGAAGCATGAAATAGACTACAAAACATTTTCGGTGACCCATTGCACAATGGGCCGGTTACAAGGAGGATCTCTCTAACTGGCCAATGCTACAGAGGCTGTGGCAGCATTAAAAGGCGCCGGTGGTCTGTCAGTGCTGCGTACCTTTTGATATGTTCAAGATGCCGACCGCGGAGGGGGCGGCTGGGGGTTCTGCCTTAGGTCAGGGCTATAGCAACCCCAAAGGTAAATACTTCACCGGCTGGGCCATGAACCAGTCTCCCCAATGCCATTTACTGTATTAGCAAATTTTCTGTCTGTATAAGGTCATATGAAAGTGATTACAGCTTCATTACATGGGATTTGTGGCAGTATCTTCTGCTATTCTTCTGCTAATGTTTTGTTACTTTTATATAAAAAAAATGAAAAATAAGGACCAATAACTGAGTGCTGAATTCATAAGTAGCTTTTCTATGTGTAAGAATAAGTCGGTCTGACGGATATAATAATCTGTATAGACAAATAATAATGGAATAAGGATGATCCTTCATGTAATATATTATAGATAGATAGATAGATAGATAGATAGATAGATAGATAGATAGATAGATAGATAGATAGATATTAAAATATGTAATACATAAGGAAACCTGGGTGCAGTCATCTAAACTTCCCGAGGGCTAGCATGGTTATTCCTCCCTTGAAGCCATCGTCAGAAGTTGGTTAGTTGGGTCGTTGGATGTAATGGAGGAGTGAGGAGTGCAGAAGTAAGTTTAAGACAAGAAATTGTTATCAGTTTTTGCCACGTTTTGCCATAAAACCCTGCTTCCCGTAAACCGAAACTCCAAAACAATTACACTGATTAAATTAAAAAACACAAGATATTGGTAGCTTTCATAAATTACTGCAACGATTCTAAAAGTTGTGTAGGTGACACTCGAAGAAAACTGAAGCATACTATAATATATGACGGTTCATAAGATTCTGGAGCGGCATCATGAAGATGATACACAAGGACTGTACTGAAGAAGAGGAGAACATCAAGGGGACTTGCAAGGTGAAGATACTTAGCAGTCAGTTTAAAAGTCAAGGGAAGCGGGAGGCAGACAGCTAGACCTGCGCAGGCTGACAGCAAAGTAAAAGTGATAAATAATACGTCTACATTTCTAAATATTGTCCCTGCGTTTAGGTTTAAATTATGCTGAAGATATTCAACCTTTTAGCCGATAACTATGCAAATGAGTACCAAGGAAGGACTTTATCAAGACAAGCGACAGAGATGTAGTGAAATGAATGCCACCACTTACACTACGGGTTCTTGCCATCTTAATGAAAACTTTAGAAGCCAACAAATATCCCCATTTCATCCGCCGAAGACGTGGGGCTCTGTCTAACTTGCTGTGGTTTTTTGGCAGATCCTTTTGAATGTTTGCAAGTCAGAAAATGCACTCTCGGCTAGCAAGTTTTTTTAAAATCTTATCCAAGCGTTATGAGGAAAGATGTTTTTGCCAACAGATTATGTTACTTGTTAGGAGTGCGGAAGCAGGGGTCACGTTATCCCTCATGCTGGTGGTCTCTGCATCGCGAGAATGCAGAGCAATGGGTTATGACATCATAGATGCAGAGACCACAAATGTGAGGCGCAGTAAGCAGCGGCAGAGTGGGGGCTTCCTAACTGCGGGGCCTGCGGTGAGCCCCCGTGCCCAGCCCAAAAGCAGGTGAACATGGAGCTCTGCTTCTCTGGTGGATCAACAGACGTCATGTGGCCTCAGCCTCACGGCGGATGTGCCAGATCTAACTGACTTATGCCACAGCGATTACTAGAAGAATACACTGCCATACAGCACAAAGAATTTTACTGGGGGGGAGGCACTTTTCTGCCAAGAGACTTCTAGCCGTGGTCTCCAATTCCAAAATACTCCACACGGCTGGATGTTTTAATAATTAACAGTTAGTCTGTGTTAAAAGAGAATTTATTCCATAGACTAATTTAGTCCAGGTCTAATCCTTTCTTTCTTGATATATCTCTTTATTTCTGGTTCGCTCTCTGCATGGTCTGAAGAATACAGGGGGGTTTAGGTTTTCACCTTTCAGGTGTGCCGACTACCCCACCTCCTGGTAAACACTTATTACTTCCACCTGATTAAAGGTGCAGTTCCCCCAATGCTCACCGTGAACCAAACTCTGTAACGTGGCAAGGCACTATATGGTGACAAAGAACTGTCATCGCTGGCAATGAGTTATAAATGCTCTCCAGAAACTAAATACCGGAAACCAGACTACCTATAGTCAACTTACAGAGTGGAGACGCAAATAACATAAATAATAAGGTCTGTAAAATCCAAAGACCTGAAGACACCTCGCACTGCATGGGCTGAATGAGCCAACACTAAAATACGGAAAATACGTTACACCCCTGCCATGTAGTGGGGGTTTGGTCAAAGGCCCACTTTTCTTTTCAATGTAATATCTTAAAAGTTGAGTCCTAATGATTTGCCGCATAGCAACACGAATATAAATAAGTAGCCGTTCTACCCGCATATCCCATATATTCCTGCACTATTAGGGGTATATGTGGAAAACGGCACTATTAAAAAATAACTCTGCTGCGTACCACACAGCAAACGCTATTCTGAAAGTTCAGACATTTTAAATGCTAATCTGCAGTGATATATAATGGCCTAGGTAGCTCCTGGGCCGCATCACTAGGGGCTGATCAACCTGTCGGGCAACTGGCCCCTCAACGTGTACCACAGTTCTTAAGGCCTGGTCAAGGATTACCCTTAAAACCAGCCCATTAACACCGTGGAGGTATTCTCTGACCTCAGTGCCATCTTCCCATCTAACTTCAACTAATGGGCTTCTCAAGTTCAACCGACCCCATTGCCATGATAGTTCTGGGGCAGTTGAGGGCACTGCTATTATGTATCCTTATCAGCAAACTTCTGAGCAAGATCTGACAATATTCCACACGTGCCAAATCCATGATGTGCTGCTGGGTTCAGAACTCAGCACTGTCTGCAACTAACAAGGAGAAGAGTAAATAGTATGCATTGTATCGGCTGAACTGCTCTGATATGTAACCATTTTTACAGCAAGCTGAGACAATTAACCGGCAGACGCGCTATTACTCATTCACACCGAGTGCTCAATGGATGACGTTCGTACATTATCGCATATTCAATATAGAAGAACTGAATACATTAGCTGCCAGCTTCCAGATTTCAATATGAATGAATAACAGATTTGCCTTCTCGGAAAAAAAAAAACACGTGGGTGAGAGAATCAATGAAAATATGCCAAAATATGACTAAACAAAGTATATTTTTATTTTTTAACCACAAATGAAACCTGCTGAGAAGTAGCTGTTTAGTCATCATTCTTTTTTTTTTTTGAGGTTTTTGCAAAACTGGTGGAAATTGAGAAATTGCAAAACCAGTGGATAACGGATAAGCGACGGGATATTTATTTAGATTTTATTTGGAATACAAATTATTCTGGAAGAAAAAGTAAAGTGGAACATACATGTACATAAAAAAATAAGGTGAACAAAAACAGGGGGTGATAAAAAATTGTATATTAGTGGTGAAAAAACTTGGGGCAAATGGGGCATGTTTTTCACAGATGAATATGGGAGACAATCAGTGCATAATACTCACTGTTCTTAAGTCCAGTTAGTAGACACTGTGGATCAGAACTGTCTATATGTTTGTTCCAATGTTACAGGAAACAGAGAGAAGTGGTAGATAAGCGGAACAGCCTCTCAGCAGAGGTGATAGAGGCTAATACAGTGAGGGAATTTCAACATGCATGCGATACGCATAAAACTATATTGATGAGACCAAAGTGGACTATTTAACATCAGTTTGTCCACTAGCCTGGAATAGGGGGCAAAACCGGGGAAACGGAGCCTTATCATAGCCACATGTTAAAGTATTACATCCAAACATAAAGGCTGCTCCTCAGACTGACCGCGTGACCCAAACAATCTATTTCTTCTATTTTATTTTACAAACCAAGCAATGAAGGTTATTTCTCATTGGTCACAATTAGTGTTGATCATTAGGGCACCGCACTGAGCTGAATATATAAATACAATTATAACATCAATACCATTCACTTAATACATTAATAAATAGCAGTGTCAAAATCACATAAATGAATACATTATGGATCATTCATTAAAATGACACTATTAAGGCGCACTAAAGCAATCAACAATGGCTGATTTGGGGCTGGCATCCAATCTTCGAATGATTCCCTATAACGGTGGCCATGCACTGTGTATAAATTATAAGATACAAAGCATGCATACTATCTAAAATATCAAAAATATCTGAATAACTGAAAACAGCAATACACGAGGGGTGTAAAAATGTACGGGGTCTACATCATTCTGTCCTTGTGTTCCTGATGTCCCTGTATATATACTTTTTTGTCAATTGTCTTTTTTTTAGGATCCTTTGCCGCTGAAAAGTGATATTGTCAAGAAGAGGGTCTTTTACTCCAGACCCCAGATGATGTTGGTGCTGACTCTACTTACAGTCTATAATCGCAGCTGGTTCATAGGCACAAGGGCTAAAGTAACGAACTCAATAACCTTAAACACGCATGGGATCGGCATAAAGCCATCCTGCATCTAAGACAAGACCAAGGACGGATTAAGATCAGAAAAAAACGCGAGGACGAGACGGGCCGAATAGTTCTATCTGATAAAAACCCAGCCAGATACTTCTGAACAACAACGTGAGTTACCTTTATTATTTATTTTCACTGAAATATTTTTTATTTGTTTTCTAAACATTCATACTGACGACAGCATAGGACAAATAATAAAAAAGAAACCTTTTTATCTGTCTTTTGTCTGAAACAAACTAACTTCATTATTTGGTGTTATGGATACAAAATGTCAAATGAGTCAGTGTGCTTGGTTAACCCTTTCAGTATGTGGTCACAGCATGAGTAAGGTTACCGCGATAATCATGATTTAAATGATGATGATGATTTTATACCGGATATAAAGTCGGCGGTAATTTTTTTGATGCAGAATTAAATTCATAATATTACAAAAATACAACCTTACATCATTTCAAATAATTAAGAGGTTTACTGACAGACTGCAGATTAGCACTTGGTCTGAAAACAAAGTAAATTGATTAATTTGGTGTCAGATGGGTTGCACTGTTCATTAGGATAATTTACTTTTTAAAATGAGCTAAAATACTGAAGACAATTCTGATTAAGATAGCAATGATTATATGGCAACATATATAGTTTTAAGTTTGTGTTCCACAGTTCCTTTGGTGCCTTAAGGGGCATAATTTGTGATATAGGGTCCCTACAAGACTCCTATAGAGGGTATAGGGTCCCTACAAGACTCCTATAGAGGGTATAGGGTCCCTACAAGACTCCTATAGAGGGGGCTCCATACAAGATTTTTTGGATAATATAAAAAACCATGAACAATGTTTACTTCATTCACTATATCTTTATTTGATTCAAAATCTTTGGTAAATTCCTTAAACTGGGGGCTTGTCCTCCATGACCGGGATAACGACATCAACATTTTCTGACTCTAATATTGAAGTTCTGTATTATTTGAAATATCCCTGGATCATTATATTTGCATTACGTGTATTGTATTCATTGCCACCGGCTCCCGACTCATGTGATATCAAATAAAAAAAAGCCTTTTAAAAGTAAATGCTCTAAATTGCCTTTGAAATCAGCTAATTCCTTAAACCTACAAAACACTCTGTCCTGTCCCAAGCTTGTGTTGAGTTCATATGAAGAATAGAGCTTTGTGGGTATTTGTGGGTATATGTCGAGCTCACTTGTTGGAATGGCAAATACATGAAGTTTTGTTCTATTTAATATGAATTTAGTGGCCGCTGCTATATTCCACAGTTAACTCCCAAATGGAAAACCCAAATTTACACCAACTGAACTCGATAAATAAAAGCTCTCAGCGGACCCTTATTCACATTACAGGGAGAGCAATGTACAAAAATCATATTTATCTATTAATATATCATGAAAATCTTAATCATCACAAGTCTTCTCCATTACTTTGTTGTCGAGCAATTGATGAACCTGCCGGAGCCGCTTGGTGAATTGAAGATAGACAAAGGCCGTGACGCACACATGGTTTGTTTTGCTGATCTCTGTAAATATAGACCGGAAATTGTGACCCTGAAATCATTACTATTTGTTTAAAAGTTTTATACTCATTCCCGGATCTCCAACTAAATAAAAGTCATTGTTCCCCGTTTAGCACCTGGACCTGAAAGAACGTCATGCCCTAGCAAATCATCTCCTTAAAACATCCACACAGCAAGCCATCACTCATGTGAACGGGGACCCAACTTCACTAAACTTTTTAGATTGTAAGCTCTTTTGAACAGAGCCCTTGTCACTTTTTTGTTTCTACAGATTCAAACTGTAATGTCAAGCACAACTTGGTATGCCCTGTTTGCTATTGCACATCGCTGTGAGGTAAAATGTTGCTGTATAAATCAGTAATAAGAAGATCATCGCATGTTGCTGGGAGTAAACGGTGGATTAATATATGCAGAAAATAAAGAAGAAACATAATAAATCTGTTAATATATCAAACCGATCGAATACATACACGAGATCGATTCGTGAAATCAGGTGAGGACAGCGCTCGGTGAATACACACAGGCTATGCTGTAAATAGCGCGGCGGAGGAGTGACTGTCGAGATATAATTATACGTGCAAAGTGTTCCATAGGTGAGTAAAAGCCACAGACAGAGTCCTACCGGGGGAATTAGCTGCTCTTTCTGCCTCTGGGTAGAGGTACTGGGATTGGCGAGTCGTTTGTCTATGTATACAATGGTTGTTGACAATGTGGGGAATTACTGATAACAGCCAATTATTTCAATACTGCCCAATGCATTCAGTGCCGCGGGTCAGAATCCGGAATATCCAGCTCTATCACGTCACACGGGATAATCACTCAATGGGTTAATAGGTCGTGATCAGGCATGTGCATGGATTTAGCATTATACTACATACTACAGCTCTATCACATCACACGGGATAATCACTCAATGGGTTAATCGGTCGTGATCAGGCATGTGCATGGATTTAGCATCATACTACATACTACAGCTCTATCACATCACACGGGATAATCACTCAATGGGTTAATCGGTCGTGATCAGGCATGTGCATGGATGTAGCATCATACTACACTATGTGATTTCTATTCACTATTGAAGGCACGGAACGCGTTCAGTTCCACGGCTGTTTCCAGAGCTATTTCTAAGCAGACTGCAAACTTAATGCTTTTTTTTCTTCCCTTTTTTACTATTTTGGCCCAAACTCCGCTTTATTTGATGTCTAGCTGTAATGAGAAGCGGGCAGCGTATGACTGTGTTCTGTTAATGTGTATTAGGATTTTATACTGCTTGTATAGGGAATATTCCAATTGAAATGTATTACCGTATTTGCTCGATTATAAGACGAGGTTTTTTTCAGAGCAAATGCTCTGAAAAATACCCCTCGTCTTATAATCGGGGTCGTCTTCTAATCAGACCTCAAATAGAGGTCTGATTAGGAGACTAAGATCCAGATCCCCCGCACCGCTGCAGGGGACCTGGATCCTCCTGTCGTCGCCCCCCCCCCCACACACACTTACCGGTGCTTCCGGAGGTGAAGTTGGCAGCGGGGGTTTGTATGCGTCCGTCGCAAATACCTTCCCCGACTGTCAGAGATCAGAGTTCCAGAGTTCCTGATCTCTGACAGCCGGGGAAGGTATTTGCGACGGACGCATACAAACCCCCGCTGCCAACTCCACCTCCTTCCGGCTGCCGCGGAATGAGACGTCAACCCGCTGCCCCGGCAATACAGCAGGAAATTGGAAGCACCGGTAAGTAAGTGTGTGTGTGTGTGTGTGTGTGTGTGTGTGTGTGTGTGTGTGTGTGTAGGGCATTTCTGGAATGCCTTACACCCCTATATGCCACTCTGGCACTTAGGGGGTTAAAAGGCATATTATGGGGCAGAGTGGCATATAGGGAGGTATAAGGCATTTCAGGAGGCGGAGTGGCGTTAAGGGGGCATTTAATAGAGCACTCTGCCTCCTGAAATGCCTTATACCTCCCTATATGCCACTCTGCCCCATAATATGCCTTTTAACCCCCTAAATGCCAGAGTGGCATATAGGGGTATAAGGCATTTCTGGAGGCAGAGTGCTCTATATAATGCCTTTTAACTCCCTTAATGCCACTCTGCCTCCTGGAATGCCTTATACCTCCCTATATGCCACTCTGCCCCATAATATGCATTTTAACCCCCTAAATGCCAGAATGGGATATAGGGGTATAAGGCATTTCTGGAGGCAGAGTGGCACATAGGGGGTCAAAAGGCATACCATGGGGCGCAGTGGCATATAGAGGGTTAAAAGGCATATCATGGGCCACAGTGCCATATTGGTGTGGCAAGCCTGGGGGCAGATGTGCGTAACTGGGGGACAGGTTGGAAAATACAAGAAATAAAAACAAAAAAAATATATTTTTCTCAATCATAGCTTTTATTAAAAAAAATAGTTTATATGAATTAACATTTACTGGTAAAACTTTTTTCCTTTAGGGTCGTCTTATATTCAGGCTTTTTCTTTTTTTCCTAAGTTAATATTCAGATTTTGGGGGGTCGTCTTATAATCAGGGTCGTCTTATAATCGAGCAAATACGGTAATTAGGTTTTTACCGGAAAGATCACGTTTTATTTCGATAAAACATCCTATAAACAACTGGCTAAGGATGGAGGATTTAGTGGCTTTTTAAAGCTTTACAAATGTTGCTTTGGAAAGCAAAGTAAGATAAATTGCACTTCATTTCTTTGTCCGCAGGCATAGAGGGGCAGGTCTGGGGGGCAGCAGTCTCCCCGCTACAAAGCCCAGGGGCAGATTGCCCTCTCGGATCTCCCCCAACTGACCAACTAACAATATGAGGGCTCAGCACAGCCTCCATAGACTGCATCAAAGGGCACTGTGCCCCCTTCAGACACAGCGAGGCGGTATATGATGTCATATCCCGACGCGACGCATGCAGCGCTTTTTAATGCACTGTTGAGGGGCCGGTTGGGGCCGCTGCAAGGAAAATACACCACTGTGCTAACCCTTCTTCATGTGTCTGTACCATCTGAGTCGAGCGCAGGTCACGCCGCTCACTTCGGAGTACGACTTGCCAAAGAAATCACTATCGTTTGGCGCAAGCATTTAACCAAATCCAATGTTTCTAAGCAGAATATGGCTAATGTCAAAGGTCACGTGACGAGCAATATATTAGTAAATATCTTCTGATCTAAATGAAACCTGATTCTGTAGAAAGGAACTCAGAAACACACGGCAGCCATGTCCCGACGGCTGAGTTCCAATACTCATTATCAACTGAACCAGAGTGATCTTCATATAAAACAGGACAACTGCGTGATGCCCCTTCAATCCCTTTATAATACTTTATAATACTTTCCTACTGGCTGTAAATTCGGCCACTAAAAAGCGGAAGCCTGAACCCAACAGCCGATGAGTGTCACCGACAGGCTAATAGAAGCTCGGCTGCGGCGCGCTGTTTACCTTAATTATTTGTATTTGTTGTTGCCGTGTTCCCTGTCTCTGTTTGATCTAGAATGGAAAGGCTCAATGGTCGATCCATCAAATCTAACTTATTTTAGTAGATAATACAACAGGAATGAAAGCGCACAAACTTATTGGGAAAGGAAGGGTTAACTCCGTATGTAGGCAGAATTTCAACCTTCATGGAAGGTATAGCCAACAAGAGATTCCTCTTACCAAGCGGAGACCTTGATGAAGGTATAGGCCAGGGGTGTCCAACCTGCGGCCCTCCAGCTGCTGCAGGACTACATCTCCCATAATTCTCTTTCAGCTAAAGGGCTGGCTGAGGAGTATGGGAGATGTAGTCCTGCAGCAACTGGAGGGCCGCAAGTTGGATGTCCCTGGTATAGGCTGTCACCAAACAAGGAATCACAACGGCTCCCATGGGTATGAAAGAGGAACCCACCACAAACGGTGGCTTCTTTGAACTTCTAGGGTACGGCAGATAATTATTTACACGCACATTATACACACACAGGAGGGATCTGATGCGTGTGCCGTACTTCAAAGCTTCTAGAGAACACAGACACGGAGCTGGATCACCATATCTGGCAAACAAAAGGTAATCTAGATATGTAACGACCTTCTGGAGACTTTATCGTATCCGTTTAATCTACTTCTACCAAAAAATGTCTCACACCAATCCACAAGCACCTGCAAACAGAATGTATGAACCACAACCTTCACGCACTCCTACGGCTGTGAGGTCTACAGCGGAACCTGATGAAGTGCTGAGCATCTGAAACAAGTTGGAGCTTTATATCTGGAGACTAACGTAGACAACTGGAAGCAGGGCCCTCCTCACCTGTTGTCTCTGTTAGTCAATTTGTTATGTTACATACTACTCGTTATGTCCTGTCTACCCATTGTACAGCGCTACGGAATATGACGGCCCTATATAAACAATACATAATAGTGATTTGGAAGCATATGTATGTCTGCCTCCTCGTTTATTTACCTATTCTTATAAAATGAACCATGCGGTGTACGCTACAGAGCAGAGGAATGAATAACAGAAGCTGCAGAATATATATGTGATGGAATGAGACTTTGCATGCCCTTTTTTCACAAGCTCCCTCTCCAGCTTAGACAATCTAATCATATCTTCATCCTGACCCGCTTCCTCTAATGCACGGCTGCTTACTAACCCGGAGGTTGGAGGAGGTGAGGGAATTACTACCTCTTAGACAGTGTCCTGGTCTGAACACCACAAGAAAATGGAGCCTTCGTATTGCTGCTACTCGCACCGCATCAACCTGGCCCTTGGGCTCCCTGCCACACAGGGTCTTCAAGATGGTTAATATCTCCCTCAGTGGGAACGGAGGGGTATATTCACCGCACCGCCACTCCTCGCCTATTACTTAGACTTAAGTGAGCAGAGAGACAGATGGACAGAATAACAGCTTATGTCAAAACATAAAAAATGCAAACATCAACACTCATTACAATTACAGAACTGCATTTTGTTTAGCGTCAAAGAGCCTGCATTTGGTGTTAAACAGAAACAAAGGAATATTCAGCAGTCGGGACAACTTCGCGGGGCGAGGAGAGAGAATATTCTGTGCAGATAGAGGTCTGGGGGGCAGATCGTCTCGTGTCCGGTGTTTTATGGAGTAAATTCCTGATGTTAAAGCTACGCTAGATCCCTGAGGTTCAGCACCGAGGCTGGAGAAGAGCTGCTGGACAGCTCTGTGGTGCTGAACTTAGCTCAGCTTCAGCCTCTGCTGCTCTATTCCGGGATTTACCTCTACAGGAGACCTAGATAGTGTGGAGAGCTCGCGACCATTTACTGTTAGCCAATAACCGTATGATTGTTACCTAATTTGCTCTTTGGCTAATAATGGTATAGCAGAATACACTGTATCCATTCGGCTGTCCCCTGCTGTATCCTAACCTGGAGGGTTCAGCCAACACAGGGGAGGAGGAGGAGGCGGTGGAGGGGAGGCTTGTACATGGAGGAAGATGGCAGCAGTTATAACCCACCCAAAGCCTGTGTATAGTAGGTCGTAGGGCTATTGGGAGGAATACTGATGTTTGCTTAAAGCCAAGGTGGGGGGGTCGTGTTTCTATCAATCACTGCTCCCCAGAGAAGCTGTTTTATCGATCGATCTGGATGTCTGCGGAGCCCAAACCATTTAGAGAAAAAGCCCAGCACCTGTGAATGCAGCCATGTTGGATCCCATGCCCCAGCTATTACATGTGAAAGGGCTAACCCTTTAATAATATATATATATATATATATATATATATATATATATATATACTGATCATACATGTTCCCACTCACCCCATCATGCCTCCTATGTAACTCTATGCAGAACACAATGATAAACATGCACACATTAACACGTTGTCTGCCAGAGCCCCTGCAGTATGAGCACATGTATAATACACATGTATTTATGTATGTGTATGTATGTATATAAATATATATATATAATGCTGTATATAATGCTGCACAGGCACAAAGGCAGGCGTTTGGCAATAATTAGCAGACTTATCTATGGCCCTGTGATAAGGCAACTGCAGACAACCCAACTGTTAGGGACTACAACTCCCATCACGCCCACATTAGCTGAGATGACAAAGGTTGGGACACTCTTTACTGATCAAGATGGTTCCCTTTAAAAGATTTCCTCTCCTGCGTTCGATCCGATCGAATGTTGAATGAAAAAAGAGCCAACATGCAATCGGTAACACCTGATGTACTTCCAAAGAGCCCCTTCCTGGGGCGGGGGCAGAAGGAGACAGGAGAGGGCACACAAGACACGGGAGCAGCAGCCCAGCTCCGAGCACATGCTTACTTGAGTACGGACTGCTCCTTCTCCTCTTCCTTCTTCTGTCGCTCCATAACCGCGAGGATGATCTTCCGCTCCTCCTCGGTAAGGTGGCTGAGGTCCGGCATCTCTGGCAAGGCATCCTGTTTCTGAGCAGGAGGCAAAGGGCCGCCCCTGGGCCCGAGAGGAGCAGACATGTTGGTGAAAGAGCAACACACCGACTGCAAATACTGGGATCTCGGGCGATCTCGGTAACACATACAACATAAATGACACCGATCTGCCCTCAGATCCTGGCGGGGCTGCGGGCAACACAGAGGGGGCAGCGGGGTAAAAGCTCTTCACCGACGGGGCTCAGCATCCTATTAATGATTGAAGAAGAAATGGTCAATGCAAAGTATATCCACACGGCCAGCTGTTCCTGGAGGGACATCCCAGCTTGTGCTATTTGAAGTTACCCCTGTGGATTTTACCCCCCCTCCCCCCTGTGCCCCACAGACGGTGCAAGGTGTCCCTGGCTGGTGAGATGAGGGGCTGGAGATCGGTGCCCGGTGACAGCAGCAGCAGCTGGAGGAGATGTATGGGGGAGGAGGAGGAGATGGATGTGGGAGGAGGCGGAGGAGAGGGCAGCGCTGCTTGTAGTGGGGAGAGGGGCGCATGCGTCGGCCCCAGCTTAAGGTGGAACGGGAGGAGGTGAATGGAAGAAGAATCCTCTTCCGGAGAGGGTGTGAGTCACGGATGACCAGATGGCTTCCCGGCAGAGCTGGCAGATGAACCCGTGGAGATCATCCACAGACATGAAACCTACAGCCCGTCCTGCCTGTACTGGAAATCACCCCATTAACCCCCACTGACCAGCTCGGCCCCATCGCTGCTTCATCTCAGAGGGTTTCTTCTGCTCAGAGGGTTCCTTCTGCTCAGAGGGTTCCTTCATCTCAGAGGGTTCCTTCAGCTCAGGGGGCTCCTTCAGCTCAGGGGGTTCCTTCATCTCAGAGGGTTCCTTCATCTCAGGGGGTTCCTTCAGCTCAGAGGGTTCCTTTCAGCTCAGAGGGTTCCTTTATCTCAGAGGGTTCCTTCAGCTCAGAGGGTTCTTTCTGCTCAGAGGGTTCCTTCATCTCAGAGGGTTCCTTTTGCTCAGAGGGTTCCTTTATCTCAGAGGGTACCTTCAGCTCAGAGGGTTCCTTCTGCTCAGAGGGTTCCTTTATCTCAGAGGGTACCTTCAGCTCAGAGGGTTCCTTCTGCTCAGAGGGTTCCTTCATCTCAGAGGGTTCCTTCAGCTCAGGGGGTTCCTTCAGCTCAGAGGGTTCCTTCATCTTTGGCATCAGCTGGGGTTAAAGGACTCTCTTTTTATAGCTCATTTCTATGGAATAAAAATAGCTGCAGACCCTGAACGCCAGCATTCTTTATTTTCTTATACTGAATACATATTTCCATTATTTAAAACGCACCTGAATATTAGATGCCCGAAGTATTAAAAGGCACATATTTGGGGCAATTGTTTAAAAATATATATATATTTTGTTTTAAAAAATAACTACAATATTTTATAATCGAGCGAGATAAGTTCATTCTGAACAAGAGCAACAGGAAATTGCTCCTTTTTTATATGACCCTTTTTATATCACACGCCTATAAATGATTCCATCCATGACTGAGACAAAAATACAGAGAATACACGAGTATGGCAGTCTTTTCGCGCCTCTGATGCAGCAGGCTGCGAGGGATACAACTCCCATCAATCTCATCGTCATCCTGGCTGAGGGTGATCGGAGCCAGATCCATCGGTTTAGATACTTGCACTTCTCTGCTGTGGCTGCCGTATATCTGGGCTGTCTGCTTTTTTTGTATTTCCTTTCTTGCAAACATATCTTTATATATAGTTTAGGTCTTGTTATATAGTGCTTTAGCTACTGCTGCTATTGGTTCCTCCGTCAGCCCGCTACTACTACACACATATACAGCCAACCAAAATGACAAATTGTGGGTCCTTTGTCGTCTTTGACATTAAGAAGTTGTTATAAATATAAGAATCATTATCTACAGTCGTTACACTGATCTTTGCTCATCATCAATTCCACATCTATAACGAGCTAAAGGTAAGCAGCCGGCGTGAGAACGGATACGAGTCTGTATAACCTGGCAGCGTTAACAACAACCCGATGCACCGGCAGAACGGGAGGCGTGGGAAGATTGTTCACAACCAAAAGTGTTTTTACAGGAAAAATCAATTACGATAACTTTTTGTTTTATTTCTGCCGCGCTTCTTTTCAGACAACAAATTTTGTGGAAACAAAATGTGGAGCAGAATTTCCCCCACTGAAGGTGGCTGAAGGTTTAGGAAGAGATCCGGACTAGATTTTCTAGATTTTGCATCGCATGACCACTACCACCAGCAACAGCTGGAATATTTTGATAAATTGGCCCCTCAGAGTAAAGGACCCTGGTGCCGCAGTAGTTATATTAGAGCGCTAGGCAGGAACTTTTGGACAAACAAATTCAGATGGTACGGGATTGTACAGGACTGAATTTCCCCCAAAATTAAAAAAAAAAACAATTGATCCCTCGGAATAAAACGGGAAATTGGGCTTCAGCAGCCACCGAAGGCACTGGGCAGGCACTGGCAGAGAGGCATATCCAGCCACATGGTATGGAACTGAATGCTCAGTCACATTATTGAACGGCACATTTCCCATGAATCCCCATTCTCTTCTGCCCCATGTGCTAAACACCCAATGTTCTGCTCAGGAGAAACGGAGTGAAAAGGCTGCTGCTGCTCTAGGATGTGAAATATATACAACTGATTGTTCAGACAACCCAGATTGATACAAAACAGACTTATTTTGGCGGCCTACATGGACACACAGTATGAGGCCTGCCCAGTATTAATTATTAACGGCACAAATTTTTTTTTGTGCTCTACACACTAGGTGCTGGTAGTGTGTTACTGAAACACAACTCTGGAATAGTGTTTCAGAGACATGACACACCGCGCATGCACAGTCCTCTGGCCTGCCTAACTTAAGGTAAATTGATCATTCAACTAATTCATAATGAAAATCATTGATGACGATTTTCATTATCGATTTTATCGATTAGTTGTTGCAGCCCTAATGAACAATATTTTTCTTAATTATTTATTTATTTTATGCTTTACAGAAATGTGAGGCTTTGCTGGCAGTGTAAGGGTATTACTGAAACACAACCCAGGGACATTGGTTTAAGAAATGGCTTCTAATTTTAAAATTAAAGACCCTTAAATAATAATAAAAAATGAAAAAAGGGCCTTTTTTAATTTGCATGTGAGCATGCATATGAGTGTATGTGTGTGTGTGAGCACAGACGTGTATGTATGTGTGAGCATGGATGTGTATGAGTGTGTGAGAATGGATGCGTGTGTGAGCATGGATGTGTATGTGTGTGAGCATGAATGTGTATGTGTAGGGGGTGTGGGCATATACATGTATGTGTAAGCACGTGTTAGTGAGTATGAGTGCATGTGTGTTGGCGTGAGTGTGTAAGTCTGTATGAATTTGAGAGTTTATGTAAAAATGTGTGCCAGTGCATATGTGAGTTTCTGGGGGAGAGTCAAGGGAAAGGTGGGGAGGATGCCAAATATAATAATAAATAAGAGGATCAATATAGAGAAAGGAGAGAGATAATGAGGAGAAAAGATAGAGAAGGAAGATGGATAATGAGAAGGGGAGAAATAAAGGGAAGTTTGGGAGAAAAGAGAGATAAAGTGATAAAGGAAGAGATTAGATAAATAAAGAGGCGAAGAGAAAAAAGGAGGAGTGATAAAGAGAAAGGGGACAAAAGAGAGATAAAAAGAAAAGGGAGAGAGCAAGGAGGTGAGTGATAAAGAGAAAGGTAGGAGGATAAAAAGAACAAAGAGCCATAAAAAGAAAGGGAAAAGATTAACAAAAATGGGACAAATAGAAAGGCGAGAGAAAGAGCAGAAGAGATAATGAGAAATGAGATCAAAGACAAGGGGAGGAGATAAAGAGAAAGAAGAGAAATATAGAAAAGGGGAGAGATAAAAAAGAATAGAAAAAGAAAATGGAGATGTAAAAAGAAAGGATAGGAGAGATAAAGAGCTTAGATAAAGAAAAAGATAAGCTATAATAAGAAAGTGGATGATAAAAGAGAAGGGGAGAGATAAACAGTAAGGGGATAGATAAAGGGGGTAACAAGAAAGGGGAGAGATAATGAGCGCTATGAGGTAGAGGATCAGTTATCAGAAAGGGTGGAGAAAGTGTGAGTTTGTGTTTTGAAAGTGTTTGTATGTTAGAGCAAGCAAGCGTGAAGATGCAAGGGCAAGCCAAGAAGTTTCTGTGTAAGGGGAAGTGTGAATGTGCATATTGAATGTGTATGTTTGTGTTTATGGGCAGGCATTTGTAAGAGTAGAGTATATGTGTGTATTTAGACTGTCTAGCCATTACTGCATGCTTATATGCCTATGCTTAGCCCTCCCCCTTGTAAATGCTGGTTGGTCAGAGTAAAACAATTGTTATGGACACTGATAAATGTGGAAAGTTTTACATGTACCGGTATTTTGTTATGTTCTCTGTCACCGTTCCTCATCTGGAGATTATTACATTAGAACATTTTAATTTATCATTGTTTATTAAACATTATTATCTCTGCTAGTATTCGGGTGTTGGGTGAGTATTGGTTGTTAGGACATACCTCTTCCAAATTACTGTGTGCCTCTCGAATTCACTGCTCAATGGCCACCTTGGTGCAGAGCTCATAGACGGTCGCCTAAAATAAACCTTTGCTTTTGGGTGACTGCAAGTGCATTTGGTTCCAGTAACTCCGCTTGTGTCTTTTGTGTATGTGAGTTCTATAGTGAGTGTTTGTGTAAGTAATACTGTAAGCATATGTGGCAACTGCTTTAAGAGTAACTAATTGGGTTGTGTAACTCCCAAGCACATGGTCAGTGACCATACCTGGGAACTTCTGACTCGGACTACCCGGAGCCTTCCCTCGCGGGACGCGGCCAGGGCTGCCCACCGACATTAGCGGGCGGTCCCGCTGATGTCAGTGGGAGTTCCTGCTGACGTCGGGGTGTTCCTGCTGACGTCGGGGGCGTTCCCGCTAACGACAACGGGAAACACCCCCATTTAAATGGAAAATGGGCGGGGATCGGGGCGTGTCAAGACCCCACTCATGGGACCAGGAGGATTCAGGTCTTGACCCGGAGAACCGGAGAAGCAGTGCTCATCCGGCAATCTCCAGGTTAAACCCGGAGAGTTCCCAGGTATGTCAGTGACTCAATTTTGAAGGTTTACAGTTCTAACTCTCACACACACACATTTAGGTTTAAGAAACACTTTTGCGCATTCTGGGCTTGCGGTTTGCACTTGGCGATTTGTAAACACAGGTTTTTGTGAAACCTTTCCCGCCAATTCTTGCTCAAACAATTCATAATTCATCCAAAGCCACAACAAAAACATAGACTAAAGCCCACAGACTGTTGGAACCTTCAATCACAGCCATAATCAATAAGACTGTCCCTCTCGTCAGCATTGTTTTGGCAGCTTCTAGCTATAAATCACATATTTTGTACCCCCTTCCTACTTTCTCTGCTGAAAGAGCACCAAACAGGTTATAATGGGGCCAAAACGGACAAGAAATGGACAGATCCTAATGAATTTAGGAGGATTATTGCTTGTGTTTGTTTCTTTCATTGGGGCACCTCCTGCTTTTTGGAGATTTGTATGAATTAGGCCCCTGTGCGTGATGATGATGATGATGTCCTTCAACATGTTCTGCAGACCCATTGGGCACCGTTATCCAGGGCTGTTCAGCAGGCTCGCCTTCCGTTAGAATGAATGGGCGCAGTTAGGGTCATCAGCCCTACTGCTAGGGGGTAACACGCTGCTTATTTTTATACACGGTCGGATAAATGTCTAATTCATAAAAACTGCAATTTCCTCTTTTGTGGTGATTTGCACGTCAACAAATGAAGGCTTACCTTCTTGAATATCACCCGGACATTTATTCAGCGTTTGTTTTATCTGCTCTGAACTGTAAGAGTAACATCTAATTATGTTTTATTTGCCTGATCACCATAATAAAATACTGGTACATCTTGTACCTAGTTTGCAGTAATATAGGACAGAGGATAGAGTTTTTTTAATCACAGCACATTATGTTTGTGTCTGATTTATGACAAACAATGAGGTCATATAAATCAGCAATTGATATTTATATCAGGCCCTGTATAATGTATAATTCAGACCAGAGGCGACTCAAACAATACTGTATACAGGGGGGCACATAAGATACCACAGTCAAAACTGGGGGGGCACTAATAAGTTCCACTACTGCCACTGAAGTGCCACTGAAAAAAAAATAATTAATATATATAAATAAGATGCCAAAATGATGCCAAAAGAGTATTGCAGTATGCAATGATACCTTTTTTATTGGATTAACATAATACTTAATAAAAGACAAGCTTGCAAACGTTTTCCTCTCTTCCTCTCTCATACCACCTGGTTGTTGTGAGAAGAGCCGTAGCTGGCTACTTTTGCGCCCGAGGAAAGAGAAATGGAAAATTGTGCCCCCCTCGGTTGTTTTTTTACAGAGGTTATTTTATTGACATACACTGTCCTTACAGACAACTGCCCATACATGCTGCCTTTACATATACCTGCCCATAAACACACATATATATAGATACGCTGCCCTTACACACACCTGCCCATAAACACATACATACACTGCCTTTACACACACCTGCCCATAAACACACACTTATACACATACACTGCCTTTACACACACACCTGCCCATAAACACACACATATACACATACACTGCCTTTACACACACACCTGCCCATAAACACACATACATTGCCCTTACACACGACTGCCCATACACGCTGCCCTTACACATATACACTGGCCTTACACACACACCTGTCCATAAACAGTGCCTTTACAAACACTTGCCCATAAACACACATATACATTCACTGCCCTTACACAAGCCTGTCCATACACACACATGTATACACATACACTGCCCTCACACACCCCTGCCTTTACACTCATATAAACACATACACACACCAGCTTACAAACACACACATATACACACCCCATATATTCCCTTTCTCATCTTTCATCATCCTCTATCCAGTTGTGAGATTGCAAGGTCTGACATTTCAGACCTCTGCTTTAGTGCTCCCTCATCACTAGGCTTCGGCTATTGATGCAGAATGCGGGGGTATGAGGTCATATTCCGGCGCTCGGCATTATTTGCTGGCGTGTAGTGATTAGGGAGCATGGAAGCCGAGGTCTGAATTGACAGACCTCGCATTCCCAAATGTTGGGCCGGTTGGAGGGAGATTGTGATCTCCACAACCCCTGCTCATCGGGTGCCTGTCGGACAGGGCTGGTTGGGCAGCTTGGGATCCTACACCTGCCTCGGCTCTGAAGACAGGCCCAGGGGAGGCAGTCTCTCCCCTTATACATACGCTACTGTTTTAGGGGCTTCCTGGTGAATCAATTTGCTGGCAGCAATGTGATTCACCACAGGGCCCCCAGAACTACATTTAGATGGCACTGTAGCTCCATTTGGTACTCCAGCTGGGGGTGTCCAAGGAATAATCTAGCCCCTCTGTAGCAATGCCTATAATTCATACCGTGAATGAATCTCACTGATATAACTATACATTATACAGGGTCTACAGCAGGGGTTCACTTCATAATGTAAATTGAAATCAAGGAGTTTAACCACAACTCCCCCTTTATCGAATAGACCCCAAAATGACATAAGTTGTGAATTTTGGTGTGTATTGTAGACAAGTCCATAATGGCAAAATTGTTTTTATTTTTCTTGCTATTGTTTTATAATTTTTTTATAATGTATTTTTATTATTATTGTTAAAGTAATCAAAGTAATATATACTTTGCATTTTACATGTGGTGCTCTGCATTTTGTATTCTTCTTCACATCGGCACGGATCCAGCAGAAGGAAAGTTTTATATAAACTGTATTCCCAGCATCAGACACCACAAAAATTGTTGGCGACAGCTCAGTTGTAGGAAACTTTATGAATAGAACTGATTATACAGAAATATAAAACCAGGATTTACTTTGATGAATGAAATATAATTCACCCTTCACAAAGGATAACGAATATTAATAGCCGAGGATTCTGAATATGTGTATGTCTACAACTCCTCCTTAGATAAAATTACAATAATTGAGCACAAAATATTAGACAAAGCTCAGACTGAGACAACATCCTGGCAGCTGTAAACCATGAGACGTAAATGAAATATAGCGATAGAAGGTGAGGACTGGATTTCGCGGGAGCTTGGTACCGGGGGCAGTTAATGTTATACATAACAAATATATCACAATCAATAACCATTGTGGATGGTCTCGGTCATAATCACCCAGAAGACTAATAAATGTCTATGGGGGCAATGGAATTCATTAGCATTGCCATAAACCAAAGGTGTGGCTGGCTTGGATCTATAGACAGCCAAAGCCAAACATTTTTAAATGTAATCGGTACACTATATGTAGTAATACATACACCATATTTTTAGCATGTCAGGCAGTCACAGATAATCATTTAATACACCCATAGGAACTCAAAACATATCACTCAGCTCAGAAGTCCTACATAGGTGGCACTGATTACTCTTCAAGGTGATCCGACTTTTATGACATCATATTCTAAATACATAGACATTAATATGTAGTTGGTCCCCCTTTGCAGCTATAACAGCTTCCACTCTTCTGGGAAGGCATCCACAAGATTTTGGATGTTTCTGTTGGAATTTTTGCCCATTCATCCAGTAGAGCATTTGTGAGGTCGGACACTAATGTTGGATGAGATGCCCGGCTTGCAATCTCTGTTCCAGTTCATCCCAAAGGTGTTCAATGGGGTTGAGGTGTGCGGCCGGTCAAGTTCTTCCAAACCAAACTTATCCAACCATGTCTTTACGGCCCTTGCTTTGTTCACAGGGGCACAGTCATGCTGGAAAAGGGCCTTCCCCAAACTGTTCCCACAGAGTTGAAAGCAGAGCATTGTCTTGGTATGTCCCCTTCAGCACACACAGCAGCACCTACACATCACTAGCCAGTGTAACAGGCTGGCCTGAAGAAAAGGAACGGAGCCATGGACAGCATACTATCCCATAAAAATTCCAAGACAGTATCTTCTGAGTGTTGTTAACAGGGCCAAGTTAAGCCTCATTTTACAGCTTCCAGGCATGGCCTCCACTTTCACAAATCCCAAAGGAACTACCTGCCCCTCATCCTCTCTCTGGGGCCTGGGAAGCTGCTCCACCGTTTCTCCAGATGTAAGCGCAGGCCTGGAGCTTTTACAATGGACTTAAAGTATCTGCAAAGTCACACCGCAGATTATATGATGGCATACCATGCACACATTGAGCTAGTGAAAAAGTAGAAAGATACCTTTGACAGAATGTTGCGTGTGCGTTTAAATAGCATTCTGGGACTGTGCAAAGTGCAGCAGACATTTTTCATCTCAGTATATCAGTAGTAGATGTCAGATGTATGGGTGAAATGTAATGCCCGATAGGGAGGCAAATTGTAATTTGTCTAATGGCAGGTGCACTTTAATGCTTCATATTAAAAAAAAAACAAAAATACTAAATGCAGAGGGGACTTGTATTATGGGCCTTTTTTAAGTTGTTTCGGAGAGCGCCACGTGGGTTGGCATCTGCCGTACCTGTTGCAGTTTCATCTGTTCACATAAGCGATATCCCCCTTTGTCTAGATTACGGCAGATTGAAGGTGAAACTCAGTAAGTCAATACAGCTCCCGCAAATATGTAAAATACATTTATTAAAACCATTAACAGGACACAATTGTGTGGCATGTGTATAAGCAGGTATTTATTTAAAACTGAATAATTAACCTTTAAGCAACTGCTTATAACCATACGATAGATGAGGTTTACAACATTTATTTATATTCACAAAATAAAAACATTATTTTTCACTAAGATATCCATTTTTCCGGGATATCCACCATAGCCTGGTGGAGTTTTAAAGGCTGGCCCTATATTTCTGTGTAAAAAGTGATGTTTTGTTTAAAATAAAAAAAAAAAAATAGGCCTGAACACAAGAAACTGATTCTGGGCTTTCTAATACATTTATTAAAGTTCTAGCGTCCAGTAAAAGATTATCTTCGTACATCATACAGTCCAAGGGACAACTGCGTCCCCTTCAACTCCAATCACCCTCAGACAACCCACTCAAGGTACACAAAAAAACCAACACCATTTTTTGAAGCCAGGAGGTGATCCGTTTGCGCAGCTTGTTATTCTACTACTGCCACAACATGTTTTTTCTTCTCTGTGGTTACTGGCACGGTGCCCTCTTTGCTGTGTTTGCGGCGGTTCACATCCCTACAAAGCAAAAACGGTAAATTAGAAACAGAGTTTGACAGCAGATAAGAAACATTTGGCCCGGGTAGACTGACATTTTTCCCAATCCTAATGATCTTGAGAAAGCAGGGTTTACTTCAGAAGTTACAAGCTGCTTTTTCATGGTGACTAGCAGTCCTTGCTGCCAGACAGTGACCTGCCAGCCGACGATCACTCATTGCTCCAGCAGGGAGCAACTCAATTAAACAAGCAATAAAGGAGATTTTAGTGACCGACTAGGAGGGAAAAATACGCTGCAGGAGCTCTGAGGAAAGACCCCTCTAAAGGCATCCGCTCCCAACTGATGGGCTGCAGACACAAGCTGGTGATGTCAATGAGCAACTTGGCCGATAAGCCGTTAGCCCAGCGTCTACAAAACATGTGCTGTCTGAATAGATATGTCTAATTTTCTGGAAATTCCAAGGGGAAATAAAAAATAAATTAGGCTCCTTCAGGTTGTAACCTTGTGAAGTAAAGCAGAGTCCAGTTCAGAAATGATCTGCTTTAAAACAGTGTCATGCTGGACACACCTGCTAGTGTTGGCCTTCATAATGAATAGTGAAGTAAAGGCGTTGAAACCACAACTCCCCTGCCAATGTTCTTTAGTGGACACTCAATTGTTTGATGGCGAATGATCCAGTTAGAGTTACCAATACTTGCCCGGTTTCATCAATGGCGAAATAAATGTATTCAGGTTTAAAATTTTATATTAATCTAGGTTATTGCTAAAGAGTGGAAGACATACTTCTTGCGGCGAGCTTCCCTCATGATGCGCTGTTCCTTTATTTGGCAGAAGATGGATTTCGGGAGGTGCCGGTGTCGTGATATTCGCTTGACCTGCGGATGGTGCTGGAATTTTTCCTTCAGTTTCTGGTTATAGCTCAGTGCAGCACGTTCTCTCGGGGATAACTAAATGAGAACAGAAACCCATTAGAATGAAACAAATCCCACAAATAAAATAAAAAGTGGGCAAATCTAAAAAAAACCTCCCAAAACATATGTAGCCATAATGAATAGGCAAAAGTTAATTAATTACCTTACGGGGGGGATATAGATAGATATGTAATTAATAGAATGCTCAAAATGTTGTCTTGATACCAAAAAAAAAACCAAAAAAAAAAAAAAACCAAGATAAGACAAAAATAAAACTGCCATCTTGCTAGGGTGGGCAGAGAGACACCAGAACATGATAATGTCCCTCTCCACCTCATCTATCGGTTTGTCTTAGTCTGTCAATCCTCATCTTGTCAGACCCCTCGAATATATATATTGTAAGAAGCGCTGCGTAAATTGTTGGCGTAATATAAATAAAAGATAATAATAATAAATGGCCGATGACTAAGAATTCAATATCTACATACCTGTTCTCTCCCAGGAAGTAGAAGCTCATTAGAGGTTTTATCTGCTAAAGCCGCACAAACCAATCATACATACACAAAAAATACGGCCAATTCCTAAACGAGAAGTTCACTTTCCCCGTAACACTACAGAACTATAAAAGCAGCCTCAGAATTTTAATTACAGAGCTAAAAATGTATGGTTTATGGTAAGAGATTATGTACATATTATATTGAGCATAGTAAAAAGAAATAAAAACACAAACTAGAATTTCATTTTAAAGTTGTACCCTGCGGTACGTACACCGATCACCAACGAAAGAAACCCCTTCGTGCCTTAAATAATGCTTTTGTCCTTTGGGTGGCTGCTGCCATTAATCTCATTTAAAATCAAATGAATGGTAATCCACCATATAGCTACATCCATTAGGGAAATAATGAGGACGATCAGACTGCCTTCTATTTAGGATAACATTAATCATGTTTACCACACAACAGTCTACCTAACATTCAGCATTTCCTCCATGGTAGAAGATGTAGAACCTGCTGCTGTGTAACTATAGCTGCAACGATCCAATACGAGGCCGGGGTATGACCATTACCCGTGAGAAAGTGCCGCTTGTGCGGAAAAAAATAATTTAACAAACTGGAGTCACGGCTTAGCTGGATATATGAAAAAAACAAACAAAAAAACAAATATTTTTTTGGGCAAGAAAAAACCCAAATAACCTAGTAGTTCATCAGTGGAGTTAATTCATTATGGTGTGGATCAGAAGGACCTGGAGGTGTTCTCCTAGGTTGGCTTTACAATTAAAAGACAACTAGACATTTATATACATATACACACACACACATATATATATATATATAATAAATAAAACAGATTTGGTAGGTAGATTTAGTCTCAACGCTCCTCTCCACATTGCTCAGTGGCAATCAACTCCCCTTCCACTTCCACTCTCATGCGAGTAAACCTCAGTGAAGTTTTCCCAAAGTAGTAACAGATTTTCTTGAATTGAGTCTTTAGTTGAAAGTAATACCTTTTTTGAGCCAAGTTATAAAAACACAAAATCTGTGTAATCACATAGGCTTTTGGAGTCTTGGAACCAAGACTATTCAACCAGTCCAATTTCCCATTGTTTTCCATAAATGTACACTCCAGCCATTATATGCACTTTAATGCATAAGAGCGGCGAGCATCTCCTTATATTCTTTGTGTTGTTGCGTGTAGATGGCTTGGCTTGCATGAGATGCGTTTGTCCTTCTGCTGGTAAGTCGTTATTTTCTTTGACGAGGGGGCAGTTAAAAAAAACAAATCATTGATGACCCCGTTAAGGATTATCTCCTTCCTGTTGATATATTAGCATTATGACATCACACAGGGTGACATATGTTTTATAAAAGCTGCTTGACGTTTATGAGCTGAATGATGGCATAATATCCCGTATAAACTCTACCGGAGTCACCGTCAGATCGGATTCATTCATTGAACGGACCAGAGCTGCAAGCAGTTGAAAACCTCGAGTCACGAGACAAATCATTTACTCTTGTTTAACGTCCGCACTTCAATCACTAAGCGAATCTGGCACCTGTGAACGTCTAAATGTTTTTGCCCCGTCATATAATCATGATGGCTTTCCTGAGCCAGCCTGAATAAATCCCACGCTTTCTCATTGTGCAGCAGACTGTCAACGTCTCCCAAGTTAGAAGGCTTTTATTCTAATTAAAAGCAATGATTTTCTTTAATTTAATGGATGAAGAGCAAAGTGCTATTGCTGATTAAGTACAACCTAAACACTTTCGCAGACCAAAAATACGAGTTTGCCTGGTCCGCCGCAGAGCAATCTCGCCGCGCTATGCCGTTTGCAATAAAGCCTGCGTTATTACGTACAAATTTATCTATTTTGAATGCGTTAACAGAATAAAACAATTAGGAGAAATAGTTGATACCTGCACAGTCCAGGAGCAAAGAGGGGATTTAAGGACACTTTTCTCCTCTAAAATGAAGTAGACATGGAGTTTTATGCATACGTGCCTCTCTTCCTGGTGGTACAGGGTACGTTCATGTAGTGGTTGCCCTTTTATGTGCTTCTTCCAGCATCATGGAAGAGCTGGTTGGCCTACACAATGGTATTGTCTATACAACCCTACAACATACAGCTCTGGGGGTAGCAAGAAAATGGACTTGTGTACATTGGGAGCCCAGGATTAAATAAGGGTTGAGTGTTTACAGCAGGAAAAAAATGGCTCAAATGGTTCTCGTTGACCATCAAGTTCTATGGCAGGTCATGCAGAACTCAAAATTCCAATGGAACGATCAGTCTGTTATGCTTGAGGTCTTTACTTTAACAGCGATACTTCAATGTCAACGAGCAAACTCTGATCTCTGTAGGGAAGGGCAGCTCACAAGTAATGGGGAGCTCTCATCTTGTTGGGGAGGTGTATAGCTATTCTGGCACAAAACTAACCCTTAAAAAAATATATTTTATATATATTTAAAAAGGTGACACTCATAAGGTTTAGCAGTGAAGAAAAACGGAGTATTTACTTTTGACCCAAGAAACTTACTTTATCCGCACACCTGTAGGTCACGATCATAGAGATTTTAAATGACTCCCTCATTGAGCACCCTTATCCAACATAATCTCCTCCTTCACAGACTTTCATTAGAAAGCGTCCATCTGGTGATTAAGGCCGAGCCATTCTACTGTTTACCACAAGGCGGTACAATAAAGGAGATAGTGTGTTTCTCTAGTAGAGTCAGCTAAGATAGCCGTTAGAAGACACACACATGACAGCGGAGTAAAAACATTTCATGTTATAACAGAAAATATTTTAGCGTGATAGTTTTTGTTATTTTTGGTAAGAGTTCCCCTTTAATAGGAATTAATGGCGGCGAGAAACTAGTATTTTAACTAAAGTTTTCTCTTGAAAGATACGTAAAATTAAACAGTCCTCCCCCCTGGGTGCCCTCGCCCATCAAATGGCTAGGAAGTAATGTATATGTAAAGTTATTTGCTTTGGAACCCTGCTATGAAGAAACAAATTAGAATTCAATTAATGGTGCTTTTAGTTAACAACTTGAGCAATGACCCGAACACGCGGATGTAAAATCGGGACTATTTACGGGTGTCCTAGAAACCCCCCGCAGCTGTGAAGCCGCCTGCGTGTGACCCGGCAATCCGTGTGGCATCCTCTGCACTCAATTAACATAGTTTGGATGTTTGGATGTTGGATTTAGGGTTTGTCGGTTTGGAAGCACACATAAAGGTAATTTGTAGAATATTTGGTATGCCATGCCAGTGGCATTGCTCGGGGGGAGGGGCAGTGGGGACCATGGCCTCCCCGTACTTAAAATATCCTGCCCCCATCTGAAACATCATAGGCATCATAATCATCGTTTTATAATTGCCCTGCTACTTTTGTCCCTGTCCCCCCCCATGCGCTCCCCTAAATATGACTAATAGATTGCAGACAGCTATTGCCAGATCGTTGGGAAATGGGCTGAAACCAATGCAGTTTGATATCTATAAATACCTATTATTTCCGTCACCTGTCGCTCTCTCATAAGCTGCACTTTATAATGCAGAATACTTTTTCTGCTTGACCTTCAATTGCTATAACCACAAACTAAAAGATAATCAATGCCTAATTAGCAAAAGGAGCCGTAAATACAAATAAACTAAAATAATAATTAGATATGTCCAAAATATAGATATAAATATTTAAATAAGTGATAGAAAATCTGATATCCTGATCGCCACAATAAAACAAGTATAGATGCCTCGATTAATTAGGGATGGTCAACCCAAGCTCATACATAATTATATATCAGTCAAACCAATCCAAATCTCAATCAATCCACAGGTAAAAATGTATGAAATGGATACTAAATAATAAAACAATAAATACATAAATAGGTGAATTAAATTGGATAAAAAATCCAATCAAAAACGTAAACCAAAGAGAATTTAAAATGTTGACTGGACTAAATTTTGGTGCTATAAATATGAACAAATAGGTAAATACATATGTCCAAAAAGCATCAATAAATATATATATATATATATATATATATATATATATATATATATATATATATATATACACACACACACACATACACACACATACACACACATATATAAAAATAAGTAAAAATCTGATATCCCGATTATCACAATTGCTTAGTTATCAAACGGGAAAGTATACCAACATTAAAACTGAAAATATATTAAATTAACAACAATGTGAACAAGTTAAGACACACAGAAGGTAAAGAGGGCTCTGCTCTTCCGAGCTCACAAGCTGCTAGGCCACGTAGGAGAGGAACGCACCCATACAAATCAATACATTAAACAACAAAGCTATATCTACGCAGCTTCTGGAATTACACAAAACTTTGCTAAACATGCTTAATGTACACGGTCAAAGAGAGCAGAAAGCACACTCATAGACAGAACAAAAAAATAAGCCAATAATGGTGGAAATATCTAAAGTCCTTTTCTGATGTTCTGTTGGTTTTATGTAAAAGGATTCAGGTCGTGACCCATAACCTCCGCAGAGCAATCCAAAGAGAAATAGCAGCCATTCTATTAACCGTACACTGAAGAAAAGTAAAGTAAGCTTTAGCACCAGTGACAGGGGGTTCCTACAGCGACAGTAATGTCTGCTACGGACAACAGGAAGACGATTCACCCAAAACGCTCCTACCCCTTATAATCTACTTCTGCTGGCACTCACCATCTTCACCATTATAACAAGAACCTCTCTCTCCATCAACCAGCATCAGCACTTCTTCTCTCATCGTAGACACTTCTATTTGTCCCATCTGCTACCACCCTCGGCAGTCTCTTCTCACCCAGTCTCTCAAGTGCACTTTAACCAACATCTTCAGTCTCTTCAAATCGCCGCTGGATTTCTGCCATTATCCTTCAAACCCCATCTTAATAAAAAGGGACATCCTGGAGTGTACCAGTGTGGCAAACGACCTCCCCGATTGCCATCTACTACCTCCGCACTCAGCTTCTTGAAAGGCTTGTCCAACTTTACCAATTCCAACTACTCACTGGCCCTCTTCTACCCAAATCCTGCACCTGATGCTCTCAGACTTCTCTTATTAAAGTGACCAACAACCATGTGTTCTCTCTGCACTGCCTCCCTCGGCAAAGTAAGTTTGTGCTTTAGCTTTTGGGATCATGTGTATGATGATGATGATGATGATGATGATGATGATGATGATACTAAGATCTACCTTTCCTCCCCAGATCTCTCTCCATCCCATTTTGTTCATGTCATTAACTGCGTCACATCTGTCTCTAACTGGATGTCTACACAATTCTATTTGGTGCAACTGTCACCGTACCCTACATACCTGCTGCTCAGTATGACCGTTCATTCCAACCTACATCCAAACTGCTGCCTACATCTTTAAAAGTATTGCCCCAGCAATATTTGCCCCCAAAAGAGTACTTTCTCATGCACTTTCCTCCCATCTAGTATAGTCTTCTTCTCGTGACACTTACCAAGCCAAGTTTTTCAGAAGCATTTGCCTTCCATAAACGGATATTCATTTCATCTGAGCCAGACAGAATATACTTGTTGTCTGAAGACCACCTGACGCAGGTGACGTGCTGCATCCTCTTAGTGTGATAAACCTCTCTGCAACATACAGGTGCTCACATTAGTATTCCTTTCATTAAAAGTATTCGATTTCAGCTGTTTAGGGACGTTTATGGCATCAGATACATGCAGTATCACAGTGTAAGACCGCGTGACCATTTCCAGGCAGCGTGTGATCTGTACGTATCGCTGAGTTGCTGGACTGGCCACATGGCTTAATGGCTATTAGCCAGCTTGTAGTCTGTCGGGAAACGTACCTGCTGTGCCCGTGTTCCACAGGGAAAATGCGGATAGTTTTATCAAAGCTGGCCGACACAAACTCCTTTCCGGTGGGGGAGTAATCCACATCCAGGACGGCCGACACGTGGTCCATGTGCACCTTCAGCGGGGACTCTAGCTTGCGCATGTCATACGTGTACAAGCTGCGAACAGGAATACAGAGATGTCAGCATGAACCTGACAGTTACTTCAACAATAGGCTACAATTTATTTGATAAACCGGGCAACCATGTTTTGTATAAATGTGTTACGCGTATAGTTAAATAAGCAGAGGGACGTCAGGTATTCGTTTTAAATTAAGATAGTGTGCAAAAAGAAACATTGGGTTTTCGTTTGCTGCACGCTGTTAAGTTAAAATGAATAGCACTTACATACAAGCCATGGTTTGCTTCTGAATATTTAACCAGAAAATGACTGACGCTAGTTATTAGTTATAGCTTGCGCTGTTTACTTTTTTGTTTTTGTTTTTAGAGTGGCTATTTTAAAGATTATATGTGATTAAGAAGGGACTATTTTATCTGAAAAAGAATGCCATTTAATTTCCTGCCTCGTTATCACCCCTTCTCCCTTTCAGCTGCCAAGAAAACAGGACAATTACTTCATGGGGTGGAATAATCATCAAGATTCAGTGAGAGGGAAGTTGGGTGCTCCCAACATAAAATAGTTATATTACACACACACACACACACATTATATATTATTAAATAATTAACAAAAAATAAAAATGACATTAAACGCAAGTCAACACATTGCATTGTAGCCCATAACACAGCAACACAATGCCGTCATCCAAGCCCATCACGGGGGTAACGTTCTGCACCTACTTGAAGTTCTCATTGGCTGCTGTGAATATAAACGCTTCCATCGGGTTCCAAGAGATTGTGTTTGTTCTCATTTCTAGAATGACCTGACAGAGGGAAAAGAAATAGTTAGGTTAGCAAAAATATCCGATAAGGGCGACTTTGGTGGAAGTCGCAGTTTTAACTATTTTATGCATAGAACCAGCATAGCTCTTTTTGACTGAGAAACTATGGGGTTGAACAGCGACAATAAACATGGCTCCAAATTAAAAGCCGTATCCCATCTCACCGAAGACCCGCTAGCTTTGCTTCCCTCTATAACTATTCACGAGCTCCGTTGCACTTTTTGACACCGCTTACCTTTTTCAACGGCGTGGCCTGCCGCATGTCATACAGGACTATATTTCTGTCAGAGGCACAGCTTCCTAAAACGTTTCTCTAAAACGAAGAAGAATCGACACAGGCACACGTGAAATGCGTCACGTAATATATCATGTACATTTTACCACATAACATGCAGCCACGCAGGATGCTTTTGTGACAAATCCAATGCAGATTGTTGCCATCAAAGCTTTTAGCATTATTACTTGTATTAATTGAAAGTTTTTTACGCTTGTGCCGTTTTATTGTCAATCGGTGGAATTGTTGATTGGGGAGATATTTAGTCTATAGATGAACGCCACCGAAGCCGAGACCAGCAGCAGCCTGCGGCAGAAGCAGCATTATCAGGTCCTAGCGTTATCGTCTTACCCACCTTTACAACAGCTGCCTCAAGCAATCAATAACGAAGGCAACGATAATTTAATAAGGATGGAATAATAATGCAGATCCTGATGCGTATATACATCACTACACAGTATTACGTTTATATAAAGGTCTGGGAAATCTATGAGATAATGCGGGTTTCATATAATGGCCAGTTTGTCTTCAACATCATAAACCGATGCATTCAGAATAGCCTTAAACAAAGACCCTCTCTTTATACATAGTGTACCCATCCTACAATCCTCGGGCATAGCAATTATCCAGGTCCATCTTCAAGGTATTAAAGAAACACAGCTACCAAACGGATTTAGGACAACTTATTAGTAACAGCTCTCAGCATTGCAGAGATTATATATATATCTTGTGTTGTTCAGGTTATGCCATGGCATTGAATCTTCCAGCCACCATATGCAATTTAATGCACAGGACAGTTAAGCGTTCCTCCTTTAAATGCATGGAGATATTTTACAGAACCCACCTATATGCATCTTCTCCCCTTTAGTTTGCAGGAGATATGTTCTGCCTGCGCCCACGTGGCATCCTCACCGCCAGTCAGCTTCAGCACTGGCTTGATAAGGGTTGGAGTGGAGCACTGGCTTGATAAGGGTTGGAGTGGAGCACTGGCTTGATAAGGGTCGGAGGGGAGCACTGGCTTGATAAGGGTTGGAGGGGAGCACTAATGATGCTCATAACGCCCTTACCTCAATGGGATTAAATTTGACGCTTGAAATGCTATCGACCCCCCATGAGAATGATCGCATGGGACTAGATCTCTGTTCATCCCAGATGTCCACTTGCTGCCCACATGTGGCAAAAACTGCTTCATTCCAGTGATGGTCGATACCTGTGAACACAGTCTGGGCAAAAGCAGAGGCAGGAGACTTATTAGGGCACTATACACGGAATGCGTGCAGGTAAAATAATGCCTGGCACTTAGAAGAACGATCAATCTTTTCACAAAATCAGATTATAAAACCTTGTATCAACAGAACATTGGTAAGCAAGGTGGGGGACTTATCCCCCAAGTTATTGTACACAACCCAACGCCCTATAAACATAATTTCCAGTTTATGACAACTATATTGCACACACTATGCTGTGGTATGGATGGGGATATTGATAGGGTGTATAGTTTGGGGAATTCACCAGTTCTGTTTGGAATCTGTACTGACTCGCAGGGACACTAAAGGCGAAACACTCTGGGGGTTATGTATAAAAGGATTCCGCCACAAAGGGAGTGCAACTGCGACACAATTAGCATCTACACATATGTACGAAAATAACACTTTAATTAAATATTCTGTTTCGAAAAACAGAATCTCTTCTAGTCTGTCCCGCACATTCCCTGTACTCTTAAAGTAACATTATAAGAATAAAAGGTTCCACGTTAATGATAAACAATGATTTCTCTTTTGGTTCTCATTAAGTTTAGGTTTTTAGTTAAAAAAGTCACTTTTTATTGGACTGAATTTTGGGACCTTAGGTCTCTTCTTCAATCCTTTCCAACAAAAGCTTATGTGGCATCCACATACCTTTTATTCTGCCAACATAGAAAAGGTAACACCAAACACTAACAATTTTCCTTAAAAATATGTACTTTTATGCACAACCAAGGCAGCTAAGGAAGGCCATGTAATTAAAGTCTGTAGATAAAAATATTGCTTTTCAGATAGGTTTGTGATGTCATTTTTAGTTGAATGTAAGATTTAGTCCAACAATCAGTGAATTGTAAAATAGTCTTAAAGAGCTATGGAGTCTAGCAGCGTTGGGATTGAACGAGAAATAAACAAGGAAAGGAGAACAATGTATGCGTTTTAAGCCAGAACCAATACCAACAGCAGAGCAATAAATGAGTGATTCACGCAGTCTGGGGAATACAAGGTCTATCACATCCTATCTTTATTATTATTATCATCATCTTTTATTTATACAGTGAAAGGTTAGCGGTTATCCCACCTTTCCCAAAATGGTGTGTATGGGCTCCTCTTTCTCTCCGTATCCTGGGCTTTCCATCTTCCACTGCTTCACCGTCTTGTCATCACCTACCTAAAAAAAAATTAATAATAATAAATAAATAAAATACTAATTCAGGAACCAATGAATCCCATGCCGGAGGAATATCTGCAATATCTGCTTCCTAAATGTTTGCTTGATTTGGATTTCCAACAGCTTGAAACTACGATCAAATGCCCAATACCAAATTCAGGAGAATATGTTGTAAAAAGAAGGTGTCCTTATCCTTATACGTCGTTAGTTATAACAGAGAGCAGTTCTAAAAATGTCAGCTCCTCTGCTGTATCAGTTCCAATTCTTCATTCATAACTGAATATTCCAGGCTACATAAAATGTTTATTTTCCTTGCAGACATGCTGGAAACGTGATAATTATAGCGCTAGGGGTAACTATTTACCACAAAGGCTTCCAACACCCTCCATCGGTCATACAGAAAACCACTATTTCAACTGGACATGCCTACAACTCCAAAGACTTTCGGTAAAAATAAAAATGTGTCATATATATATATATATATATATATATATATATATATATATATATATATATACACACACATATACACACACACACATACATACATACTACTGTTCAAAAGTTCTGGGTCACTTGTTTTTGAGACAGCAAATCTTGTCCATTAAAATAACATGAAATGGATCAGAAATCCAGCACAGACGGGGTTAATGTTGTAAATGACTATTGTAGCTGGCAGCGGCTGATTTTTTTGGGGGGGTGAGGGGTAGGGGTGGTGGTGGCAGCGGCTGATTTTTAATGGAATATCGTCATAGACGTGCAGGGGCCCTTTATCACTCCCATCACTCCTGTGTTCCAATGGCACGTTGTGTCCGCTGATCCAAGTTTAGGTTTAAAAGGCTAATTGATCGTTACAGCCAGAAATTTCCCCAAAGTGACCCCAAACTTTTGAATGTTGGCGAATGCAGACACAGAGCTCAGGTTCTCTCACTGTACGTTTAAACACGCAGCACAAACCTCTAAGAAACGGCTTTTCAGCAGAGTTTTAGAGTTATTTGGGTGCAGAAAGAGCACTGAATTCGTACATACCGTGAAGAACGAGCCCCCGCAGAAACGAACGCAAAGCCCCCGAACGAAGCCTTCGTGCGCTTGGATCGCCCGACTGCATTCCCGCTTCACCAGATTCCAAATCCTTACCTGAAAAGAAATCACAATACATCCCAGAATCAGGAAAAGTCCCCAAAAACAAAATGCAAAAATCATACGCAGCAATCACCCCAAACAGCTTCCAACGAATGGCAGCGACGGACCCCGCGTGATAAAAACGATTAGAGAAACTACTAAACGTGCGGATCAAAGAGAAACAGAAACATTTTAACCCCTATGAAGATACGGAGCGGCCGCCACACCAATCCCGCAACACTCATTTATTTAACCCCGTCATGACAAAGCCCGTACATGTATGGGCTCTCAATGTATTGTTTTTACTGGGTTTCAGGACAACCCATTGTCCTTAAGGGGTTAATGTATAGAAACGGTGTGTTCTGTACAGCATTTCTCACATGGCGGGTACATGCTGTGCATGCTCTTTAACCCTTGCCGGTAGTCGGTCCCATACTAGGGGTATGCTCTGCCCCCGATCACACGCGAAAGCGCACCTCTCCGTCGCACGCTCCGGACAGCAGGGTGGACAGGCTCCGGGGGTGCTTTGCCAGACAGTTGATCCCATCTCTGTGACCATCCAGGGAAGCAACAAAAGGCTTCGCAAACACGCGCTCCAGTTTGGTGGCGTTCAGGGCTCTGGTGTACTCCCGGGGAACTTCGAACGGGTGCAGCGACGGATCATAGTTGCGAGGAACTACAAAAGAAACGTAGAATTTGACCATTCGGCGCATCCAGCCTGCCCGTGTTTCCCGCTGAATAGATTCAAACCTAAAGTTTATGCTCATCCCATACTGTTTTACCATCTACCACTTGTGCTGCGAGGATGTTCCATGTATCCACCACACTCTTCTAAAGTATCTCACATTAATGATTTACCTCCTTCAGAGAACACGTGTTCTTTTAGCTTCTAATTATTCTCACTAATACACGAAAGTAACAGTTGGTAATTCCATTAGCAGAGCCGTTATACACAGTACAGTCGCGTTGCACACTTACCCCTCGGCAGATCCATTTTTGTCTCCCGCACATAATCATCGGGGTTTCTGCACAAAACCTTCACCTTCATAATGCAAATAATTTAATAACAAAATTCCAATTCGGCCACTTCCTCTCACCAGCTCACACACACGCCACATGCGGCCGGAAGTGGGGTTCAGGGGTCACCCGTGATGCGCAGAGTACGCGCGCGACCCGAAGCCACCATATTAAGTGAGGACGTTTCCAGAGTCGCCCGAGATGTGTGTACTGTTAAAGCGGACGCCATTTTTGTTGAGGGAAACTCGTATTGTACTGATAGTGTGTATGCCATGTTAACTATGGGCACGCCTGCCCGGCAGAAGCCAGTAGGGGAGTTAGCGGGGAGGTCAATGCTTCCGCCTGTCACTGAGTGATGCAACGTGGGTTTGCGGCAGCAGGGCTCCCTCCGTGACCTCTTCATGGCTAGTCCCTCGGGTCCGGCGGCGACGTCCTCTCTCCCGGCTTCTCCGATCGGGGTACTGAAGGATGTTTTCCGCCACGTCCGTTATGAGAACCTGGCGGCCGGGCTGAGCGGCGGAGTCCTGTCCACTCTGGTCCTGCACCCGCTAGACTTGGTCAAGATCCGGTTTGCAGGTACGGCGGGATTACCTAACGCCTAGAGACTGTCTCGGTAATTACCGTAATGCAGGGTGAAGTGCGCAGGACTCGCACCTAGACCCTGGGGGTAATAGCTACGTCTACTTATATAGCGCTAGCAGATTCCGTAGCGCTGTTACAACAGTAAAAAGAGACAGTATTTAACAATATATTTAACGCGCAGGAGGAGAAGAGGCCCAGGTTTTGTGAGTTTACAATCTATCAGGGATTGCCTGTGTGTAAATTAAATCTGTAACTATAGCTGTAATAATACGATGGGTGGAGGCGGCTGAAGTCTCCCGCTATCTTATTAGATTTATTATTGCGCCTGGTTCTTGCCTCGTTCCTGGACTGGTTTTTAGAATAAACCTGAAATCGAAAGCTGCCGTAGATACCCGTCACATTACGGCGTCTTCAGTGACAGCGAAGCTCCTGTCCTCCCGTTACCATGAACGGTGACGGCTGGCAGTCATGGGAGTCATTTTCCACGACAGCCGGAGTGCTGTATTTTATATGTGTGTTTAGGGATTATAAACGAACGTAGAATTCGTCAGCAGATAACAGTAGGCTATCGGGTCTGCCTGTTTTCAGGTTCAAATAAATATATTTATAAAATCAGTATTTATTTTGAATGTGTTTTTTTTCTGAGCCTTTCAGGATATTGTTATAGATATACAGGCTTATTTACCCGCACCGAGATGGACAGACGGGTAGGTTGGGGAGGAAGGATTAATGTATAACGACATCATTTTTTTTTTATACACAAAGTGTATTTTAAGAACATTGTTAATGAATCTGTATTTTTTCCCTTTCAGTGAGCGATGGGTTGGAGCTGCGACCCAAATACAACGGGATCTTCCATTGCTTGGCCACGGTGTGGAAGCATGAAGGGCTGCGCGGCCTGTACCAGGGGGTTACCCCCAATATGTGGGGCGCGGGGGCTTCCTGGGGCCTTTACTTCCTCTTGTAAGTAGCAATTGTCATGTGAATATGATTGTAAGCTCCTGTGAGCAGCACCTCTTATTCCGTAAGTCAAATTGTTATATACTACTCGTTATGTCCTGTCTACCCATTGTACAGCGCTACGGAATATGATGGCGCTCGTGTCTCAAAGGATTGTTTCCTTACTCTTAAGCGACATTTGCATAAAGTATACGTTTAAACTTTGTCTGGATTGATGTTAATAGGAATATCTTGGATTTCTGCCTTTTCCGCCTTACCGTTACCGTTAGTTTTAGGTGGGTATTTTCTACAAGCCTCCAGTGCTGGCTCCATATTCCGAGTCACATTAAATGATGCCCTGGGCGGAATCTGCCCCGTTTTTGGCCATCATTTGGATGAGTGAGATCTGAGTATTTTGGAAAGTTTAAGCTCAGTGGGTTTCTCCGTCTGTAGTATGGAGCTACGCAAGAGTCCGTTACCGATGAATGTAAACAAACATGCATCGCCCTAAATGCTAGAATGTGAATGAAAGGCTCGACAATCCCCCATAAGTGTTTATCTTTCTGACCGCGTTGGCCCCGTGTCGCGGAGGTGGCCGTGTTAGTTATGAGTGGTTTCGTCATCAGTGGGAGGCATCTCTCCATAGACCGGACTCCGAGAGGCTGATCCCTTCCTGTAATGGATCCCAACGAGGATCTATTTACCAGAACAGATCTACGTAACACAAAGTAATGGCTAACTGGTAGTAAAATTATCAAGGCTTCCATGTTGGAGACCTTATGGTTTCTGTGGTGTTTGTCTTCCAGCTATAACGCCATTAAAGCGTATAAGAAGGAGGGGAGAGCCGAAAGTCTTACTGCAACCGAGCACCTGCTGTCTGCGGCAGGAGCAGGTAAGTGGCGTGCGTTACAACACAGCAATGTCATACGTGCGTTCATCCAATCATCAGGCTTTACCATTGAACCTTTAGGCTAAATTCAGGGTTAAAATTACAGTGTAAGAATTGGGTCTTCAATCAAAACCTATTACTCTTCCCTGTCCTCCGCACAATGCTTTCTTAGTCTGGATACACCCTGGGTCTTGATCTCTCTTCTGTATTTTGCTTTATTTTGTAAACGTTTTGCCTGTTTTTAGAAAGCAGTGTTAAGTGGATATTTAACCCGCTGGATAAAAGAAGATTCTCTTTGAAGATGCCATTATATTTTAATCTATACAGTGATCATAACATGTGAGTGAAATTAAACCAAGGCACATTTACAGCATAGTTCTCTTAGCGGTGGCTCCGGTTCTGCCTTTATAAACGTGACCCGCTACACGCACTCACTTCCCAGATTTTTTTGATGACATCATTTTTCTCCATGACTGCAGATTAAAGTAGGTCAGCATTGTCTAAGTCTAGGCTTGCTGTTCCAGTACATATGTGTTTTCTTTTTTAATTCAGGCGCCCTGACGTTGTGTTTGACAAACCCAATCTGGGTTACCAAGACGCGTCTCGTCCTTCAGTACGATGCGGGTACTGACCCGTCGAAGCGTCAGTACAGAGGGATGCTTCATGCGCTGGGCAAAATTTACAGGCAAGAAGGCATTCCTGGGCTGTACAAGGTAATGCTAATTCCCTCGCTCCTGCTGGAGAGACCTCGGCCGCAGATCTCTTCGCTTTTAACGGCCCTTCGTATTACATTTTCAGGGCTTTGTGCCGGGCTTATTAGGAACTTCCCACGGTGCCCTCCAGTTCATGGCATACGAAGAACTGAAAATGAAGTACAACAAGTACCTCAACCGTCCAAATGAAACAAAACTGGTATGTATGAAACGTAATGCATACGGTAATTTAAATGGGAAAGCGAATGATTTAAAAAAAAAAAGAAAGAAAGAAAAATATATTAATCTCCCCATACACTGGAGCAATGCATGCGCGTTGAATCTAAGTCTTCATTAATACTCGGTACGGCAAACTTTTTAGGACTCTTAGGACTTTTTAATAAAGATTTAGCAAACATGGCCACGGCAGAAATGTGTTACCGCGTAACCTTTATTGTTGCAGAATACGTTGGAATATATATCCACGGCAGCGCTCTCTAAAATATTTGCTGTTTCGGCTACATACCCATATCAAGTAGTGCGAGCCCGGCTACAAGACCAACACAACCGCTACTCTGGAGTCGTAGACGTGATTAGTAGGACGTGGAGGTAAGCGTACAAATGTTTGTTTCTGTGTAGAATGAACTTTGTTTGTTGTCTCGCATTCAGTTAATTCTCATATATTGCTTTAGAGACCCCAAAAATGGAGACCCCTTATACAAAAGAGATGAGTAAAAACTGTAGCTCGGTATCCACTAGAAGTGACTTACGAGACCGGAGGAGCATCGCCGCTCGTTTATCTCAGGTCTGAAGTTACGTATGAATGTAGCACAGACCCCACCCTATGACTGATTCCTAAGCTTTATAAATCCATATTTACATACATTTCTACAGAAATCACAGTATAGACAGAAGTCTCATTTTCTAACATTCTGCGTGCAGTAAAAAAATAAAAGTACCCGTCAGGCTGAACTGTCCCTTGAAGTAGAATAGTTTCTAGCATCTTTCGTAGATTTCCGTTTTCTGGAATATGGAAGGTATGCTGCTTGGAAGGAATGAGCACTGCGTAAATTGTTGGTGCTATATAAATAAAAGATAATAATAATAATAATGAGCAATGCAAACCAGGGTAGTGAATAATAGTGCGGGGCATTTAGAGAGAGAAATTGTGTAAAATTAACGAATCAAACAGTGTGTTATAAAAGTGATTGCTGGCTGCTGCTTTAGTCTCTGCGTCCGTTCCTTAATTCTCTGATAACCGTGTATCGTTCTAATCACCTTGAGTTTGAGTGGCCCATTTATCTCGAAGCTGATCTAGTAAAGTAATGCGGGGCTCCTGTGTACGGCTTAATGCGCTACATGAATGTGTTACAACTATACAGCTAGCCAAAGCTGGCGTGTTAATCATTTCTGTGTCGTGGGACAGGACTGTTACTGAATCCCCCTGAATCATGGGACTGTGTTTTATGGAAGACCACCCCACCATGTACCATAAAACAGCCACGGAGCCCCTCCTGCCCATTTTTTAATCTTGGAAACGCAGTCTGTATCTTACAAGAGCGGCAGTCGCCCAGTTAGTCAAAAGAGACAGCTTCAAGATGATTTTTCTATGGGGTTTTACGATCCGTATGCCGCAGCTCATTAATCCGCTTGTAACGATTGTGCGATTTCTATTCTCTCTAAAGGAAAGAAGGCGTTCACGGCTTCTACAAAGGAATTGTTGCCAACATACTCAGAGTGACTCCTGCGTGTTGTATCACTTTTGTCGTGTTCGAGAACGTATCACATTTTCTACTCGGCTTCAGGAAACAAAAAGACTGAACTAGTGATTTTTAATAAATGCATCTTGGCAGCTATGAAGTCATCACGGAGTGCTGCCCCAATCTGAAGATGGAAGCAGAGAGGCCTCCTGCACGTGGATGGAGATCGCGTGACCTGTGATTCTTTATGGGCCGATGGTTTAAAGGACTTTCCCATACCAGAAAAATGATTCTGTTTTATTTATTACTGTTTAGTGTGCGGAGGCTTTATATTTCTGTTTGAGAGCTGAATAGTATTGTTCAGTTGGCTAATTTGAGATTTTGTTTTTATACAACTTTGGTTGTTTAATTACTATGCCTAATGTTGCTAATAACTGGTAGCAACAAGCCTTGACAGAAATATACATATATTTTACACTTCATTTGCAGCGCTTTTATCCAAGGGGCCGAACAATGAGAAGTAAATTGGGTGGCAAACTGCAATCAACAAAGTGACGCATAAGGGCCGTACAGTCTAGTTGGAGTAGGGTGCATGGGCAACACAAAGAGGTCTATTTGCTATTTGACTTCACTATACTTAATGAAGGGCCAACGCCAGTAGCTTCTACTGCATGAAGAGCTTGGCTGTCACTGTAAAATGTATTGTTAAATCCCGCTTTGAACTATGCATTATACAGGGCGCATCCCTTCTGGCTGAAGACACCTGTTAAAGTATCTTGTGTATTCACAATTACAAATACTCTCATTACTAAATAACAAATGGTAGCCTTATGCGTTGTAAAACACTCTGGGCGTTATGATAAGGTGACAGTTTAATTTTACTTACATTTTTATTTTTGGTGAAAAAATGTATTGTTTGTGTAAGCGGTCAACCCCTACTTCTAATACACTATATTACCAAAAATATAAGGTAACCCACTGCTAGCTGTTGAGTTTAGGTGTTTCAGCCACACTTATTGCTAATAGGAGTAAAAAAAAAAAAAAGTCCATAGACAAACATTAGCAGTAGAATGTGTGATGTTAAATGTTGCACTGTCATAGGATGCCACCTCTGCCACAAGTTAGGCCTGGTCCACTCTAACCACTTATGTTACTGTGAAGTGGAGGCATCTAGGAGTAACAACAGCTCAACCACGAGGTAGACCACTCACTGTAGAGCGGGGCTGCCAAGTCCTGAAGCGTGTATCACATAAACGCTTATTCTCTGGAATACATTGTGCCTGCAGTAAAGTTTGGTGGAGGAGGGCTAATGGTCTGGGGCTGTTGTTCAGTGAGCCCCTCAGTTCCAGTGAAGGGAAATCTTAATGCTTCAGTATACCAAGACAATTTGGACAATGCTATGCCTCCAACTCTGTGGGAACAGTTTGGGGAAGATCCTTCTCTATTCCAGCATGACTGTGCACCATCACACAAAGCAAGGTCTATAAAGACATGGTTCGTGTGGAGGAACTTGGCCGGCCGCACAAAGCCCTGACCTCAACTCCTTCAAACACCTTTTGGATGAACTAATGGGCAAACGCAGGCGGTGTATAAAAAGTGAGGCATAGCTACCATGGTTTACAGGTAAGTAAGTTTTGTTTGTTGGTTGAACAGGGAGTAAATTATGAGTTTTATACCCAAGATTGTATGGTGTGTGTATATCATTTTAAAGCATCACTCCAGCCGTGATTTGAACTTTAATGCATAAAATATATATACCGTATATATATATATATATATATATATTTTATATATATACATATACATATATACCCATTGTGCAGCGCTAAGGAATATGATGCTGTTTCAAACAATAAATGATAATATATCACAACATAATGGTAAAAATACCCCCTCCAAAAAAACATCATTTTGAGGCACCATCATCTATTTGAACCAGTTTAAGTATATTCCTTTTTCTATACGTTTCCTTTTTCTACTTCATCGGACAAGAACTTTCCCTGTAGCCTCTGCTTTCAAGTCTTTAGTGGAAAGCATTTTCCTTTTAAATACTTGATTTAAAATATAGCCAAAAATATAAAAGCACAGGTCAAGCGCGCAACCCGATCCTCTGAAGAGTGCCCTCAGCTAAAATGTGTGAAATCGATGGACTGTTGGAGGACTCTTTGAAGGCCATGTGTTTTGCTGCGGGCTACAAATGAGATTGATGTCTTATGTTTGAATGAAATCCTATTTTGTGGTTTTGAGCCGAGTGCCCCGAGCAGGGAAATGTTAAACAGCAGAAGGCAGGACAGCAGCAGGTTTAATAAGATCTGGAAAATCTAAAATCCTTCAAAGATTCAGTCCATGAAAGGACAGCAGTTTTCACTCCTGTGATCTCCGTTACGTCCTTCAGGAGGACACACGCGGCAGCTATTTTTGCCGCCTCTGCTCATGTTTGAGCTTCTTCCGCATTGGTATTGACCTCACAGATCTAGCTGCCCTAAGGGGACGTTCTGTTCTATGATATCACAGTCGTCATCATCTCATGATCTCATCATCTTGGAACCTGTACACAGACAGTTGGAAAGTGACGGGAAACACGTTGAGCTTTCTTGTTTGAGAGAGAGATAGATAGATAGAAACCGTCTGCCCAGAGACACAGGCCTTTCATTTATTTTGTTCTTCTTTCTTCATCCTGATGAAGACCTGCTTTGCAATACAGTCAAAACATTGGCTTTTTTGTTAAATAAAATTAATCAGATAACTTTTTGTTGTTTGAGTTGTTTCATAGACAGTCAGACTGTATGAGAAAAATTAAGGGTAAATCCTACCGACGTGATAAATTGCCACCGCTGATTGAACGTCAGCCTCTTTGCCACCGAGCGACTAATATTCTTTATAAGGATGATGAAACCAAACAAGGCTGCTAGTTCCTGGCTTGCTGTAGGCAGGTACTTGTAATTAGCAAATATAAGAAGCGTTACACTAAAAAACCTTTTAGTTAAGCCATTTAAAAAAAATCTCTTTTAAACACTAACTGGACCTACTTAAATACCGCCTTCTGAGTGTGTTGGTATAATGTTTGTATTTGACCACAAGAGGGCAGGAAAGAGCTACTCCCATTTTCACCTCTCAAATGTACAATATGTGAGAAAAGATTAAAGGGACCCTCCAGACATGTATGTTTATTACATATCATAGCTGTGTGGTTCCTTTAAAGTTCCATGTGGTCCATTTTGCAAATGCATAGTGGGATTGCGTGAAATCCCCCCTAATGCATTTGCCCCTTTTCCCATCCCCCTACCAGCTAAATGTCCTGCATCTCCGGCAGTGCCGGCTTGGTGAGCTCTGCCCCAGGGGTCTGTGTAGACCCCCGCGTGCTTATGTGGAAAGTGGTGTCTTGGTTTAAATAGGAGCACTTTCCTGCCTCTAGCAGACAATCAGTGGCATGAACAGTTGAACCATGAAGGAGAAAGTACATACTGTTGGTTGTCACAGCGACTGCATCGCCTTTACCACAATATATTGATTCTTTTGTTCCAAATATTGCCTAGATATTATCCCTCACTAGAGAATTGGGACTGATGGGAGCACGGCGTGCTGCAGGACTGTAACGTATATACTGTAGGTTCCCAGGCAGATCTGGTTCTTTGTCACTGGTAAGCTTGTTCTGTCACTCATTAGGTAGCACAGAATGCTATTGTTTCTGTTCTAGTGATATATTCGCTAGAATGCAATAATGTAATAATTAAAGGAAATAACTCACTGTGGTTGCAAATGTGTGTAAATCATTAAAAAAAATAGTTGCTGACTAGTTCTGGAATGTGTGTGTGTGTGCGTATATATATATATATATATATATATATATATATATATATATATATATATATATATATATATATATATTGGAGCAAGGGAACATGTCTTTAGTTGTAAGTGACTCCTTTTAATGATCCAAAAAGGTTTAGTTGTATAAGCTTTCAGAACCTAAGAGGTCTCTTCTTCAGACCTCTTCTAGTTTGTGGAGCGTGGTAGCATGCCAATGAAGTATATCAGTTCTATCATTATATAATGAAATGTATCAGAAACACGCGTTCCCAAAGCCTGTGCATGATGCGAACACAAAAACGTGAGACCAGCTCAGCTCAGCTCACCTGCGTTACTAAGAATTATTTATTAAAGAAATAAAAAACAATGAGTTCAACACACCAGAATGATTTGAATACGTGCGTATCAAACCAATAAACCACTTACGATGTCATACACAGTACTTTGCATTCTTATAATGTTGCGGCTGAGAATCTAATATCAATTGTCCTGCAATCTATTAGATGTCCGCTTCATACACGGCTAATTATGACAGTGATCTAGTACACGCAGTGATAATATGATTCACCTCCTCTACTCTTTTTATTCACTGTTAACCCAATAAAAGGGTTAGATATACAACTAAACCGTTATATATATTGGGGTTTATTCACTAAATGGGACCGCTTCAACAGATTGACTTCACTTTACATTATGAAAGGCCAACCACAGCGATCTTCTCCTGCAGGAAGCGTTGGGTAGGACTGGGATGCCCATTGAGAGTACTTTTTGCCATATGTACTTTAGGTTGCTTGGTCACCGGGTCCCTTGGCTAGACTTGCCCAGTGGGCTACATTAAGCCTGTCGTCCCCTGGTAGGGAGGTTTCTTGGGAGTCCGGTCTGCTTGCTGGTTTAATAATGCCTTATGCAGGGTTAGCTCAGCCCTTCCTGCAGGAAAAGCATCTCGGGGTTTGGCTCTTAATAACATACAGTCCAGTCAGACAGATGCTTTTCAGTTTACATCCAAGCTGGAAGGTTAGTGAATACACCTCTTGGCCTCCAATTTACATAAAAGCTCAGATTTCCGTAGTCTGTTTGTGTCTGAGTTCATATTTAATTTCCCCAGGATTCCCTACAAGTTAGCAAACGTTCCTTAATATTTAATTCATAAAAAAAACAAAATTGTGCTGGTTTCCCATTAACATGGATAATAGCGTTTATATATCTTAGAAAACCGTCACCACTTCTACTACAGTACAGAAAATATAAAGCTATTTCCCACGGCTGCGTTCTTTAATCATCTACAGGAGGTATTGTTTGCTGTACAATTAAAAAAAAAGAACCTTTTCATTTATTTAACAGAAAACAAGGCTGTACAGGTTATTTTGGCAGCTCTTCGATGATTATCCGAGATACTGAGTTCCATCCAGTAGATGCATCTCCTCTTGGGTAGTCTTCGCAGGTCCCCACCCAGACTGCCACATCCACCAGACCGGCGCTAATTCCTTCGCACAATCCTTCCACTAGGACACAAAACAATTACATGTGAAAACATAGAATAGCACCGCTGATTTACATCGGCTCATACCTTCATTCTCTACTTAAAGGAAACACTAAATTATCTCGAGTCGCTGTCCCGTAGGACGGGCTCTGGTTTTGGAACATTAGAAAACAGGCAGATGATGAAACCAAAACTGAATCCTTATCTATTTTTTTTTAAAATTTTTCTGATTTCTGGTTCCCGGCTCCGACATCACATCTGATTCCACCAATTGGACGGCCAGTTCGTCTCAAGCTAATTGTCACACATTTCCCATGATGCCACTTTGACACTTGATTGGGACCTCAACAATTGATTGGGTATCACAACTGATTGCTGGGCCAGCTCTTTTTTTATTTGGCCCATTGCCCACATCTATTTGCCCAAAATCCCCTTTGTAATTTAAAATGGGTTAGCCGAATCACAGCAACCCGGCCCACCGCCTCTTCCGGGTCTCATATGGAGGAGGAAAGGGAGAGCTCCGCATGTGGGGGCCGCCGTGAGAAGCACCCAGGTATGAATCCTACTGCCTGTTCAAAGTAGAGAGAAGTAACGTGTCCTGTGCTCTACATGCATTTTACCAATATTTTTGCAGAAAAAATAAAACAAGTGAGCAAAATAATCCAATGGGGATAATTGAGAATATCACATATGACCATTAATAAATACACATAACATAGTTTAGGAGACATCATGGTTGCCGCTATGTATCTAAAGCTGTGACCCCCCCCCCCGCACACACACACACTCCATGCCTACCGGTGGACGTCCGATGAATGTTAATGGTGGAGTTGAATTCGGCACTTCCTTGGTCTAAGTAAATAATGGCTTCGATGGGAAGGGGTCCGGCACACTCAGCGCCATTAAACGTGAAGTACCAGCGCTGACAGCAGGCCGTCTTACACTTGAGACGCAAAGACCCACTAAACACAACTCTTAAGGCGCTCTGAGAACGCATCTTCGTGAACGTACATTCCTTAAAAAAGAGAAAACAGAGATTCATAAACATGGATCCACAACGGAAAGAGAGAAAGGAAAGAGAGAAAGGAAAAAGAGGAGGAGAAGAGATGTGAAAGGGAACGTCGGAGGGCCACCACTTACACTATCATCTATCTATCTATCTATCTATCTATCCATCTATCACAGTTATGGCCACAAAAAATCAGTAGTCGCTTGGCAGAAAGATGCAGCTTCTAGTGACTTTATCTTACTAATGTCTGATCAGAAGAAGTACAATGTAACCTGTACAGCCATCAGTGTACGTGGCACTTAATATACAAGGCTACAAAATAACAGCTGACCATGCGCAGGGTCATAATTGTCTATCAATACAATCTTTTAACAGACAGGAAGCACAGCTGCTGACCACCCTGGTGGTTTAAATGCACCTGGCCTTCCGCTCCAAATAGCAGCAACGTTCTCCTAGGTCTTTTCTTTCAGTGTTCATAATAATAATAATAAAAAAACAATATAAATATCTCGCATGCCACCCTCATTAAGTAATATAAATATTGTTTTAAAGAAAAAAATATATAATAATTAAATAGCTTTAAAATTAATCTAGGAGTGTTCAAACAAGTTTGCTAATTTAAATGTATTTATAAAATATTTTTTGAGTGAACGCGTTACATCAATAACACAATGAATAGCGCTTACAGCGATTTTCCCCAGGTCTATGCCGTAGTTTAGCGAGCTCCACGCACATTGCTTGTAGTTGGGAGTCCAGGATTCCTCTACGCTCTCTCTCATGCACTCTCCTTTCTCACCCTTGGCTCCATCGCGGCCTGGAATTCCTGGAGTTCCAGGGATCCCATTCACTCCAGGAGTCCCGTCTCTTCCAGGTAGACCCATCGGCCCTTGCATGCACATGCCATTATACTGCGAAGATACAAAGTAAATTTATATTTAGTGATATATGTACAATGTACAGCTTGAACCAAACTCACCGCTGTCAAGAAACATCTGTCTTTATAGTCCCTTTATCCCTCAGCAGGAGTCCTGCACAGACAGCAGGGGCCTGTAGGTGGCAGTGTTTTCTTACACTGATTAGTAATTTTACATTTATAATGGCTGCTTTGGGCAATATCCAATAAAATGTTTAATTTAAAAAAATGGTTTTTCATTTAGACATGAAGATGAGAAATAATTGCTTTTGTCAGCCCAGAGAATTGCTTACTGAAGGCTGAGAACAACAAATAAAATCATTTAAAGACTATTAAAGGCCAGCGGCTGGATGTCAGCGGGGTTAATGTCCAAATTTCACTTTTTGGTAGCTCAGTGTTACAGACATTAATATCTTCAATAAAGCTAACCTTCCCAGCTGGGTGTTAATTCATGGCTTGGTAAGGCCCTAGCGAGGTCAAAATTGCTTCTTCCACCCAAGCACTCCTTACAACATTGGGTTCCCAACTCACCCCATTCTTTCCAGCAGGATTACAGCCCTCAAAAGTCATGGAGGCTCAGGCTTGCCTGCTATTAGCCAAAATACAATATGCTCCTTCGCAGAACTTAGACTCACCAAACTGGACTGTTTATTGGATTAACCCTTTGCCTGCTGCTTGCCACTCCAACCCTTTACTGTGTATTGGATTAACCCTTTGCCTGCTGCCTACCATTCTGGGTTAGCTATTTGCCTTCTGCCAGCCATACTGACACCGGACTGTTTATTGGATTAACCCTTTGCCTACTGCCAGCAAGACTGAGTTATTTCCAGATCTGAGTTATATGCATTCCTGTCTGCTCTAGACTCCTTTATTGGTCACGCCGGACTGGACATAGGGCAAGCACCTTTGTAGGTGCTGTAGTCTGATTGGACTATGGGGGCAAACTGCCCAGCATGAGTGACAATTGCTTTGGTTGTGAGCTATTTATAAGTGGTAGTGAGTGCCCAAATGAATAGTCTGAAACAGGAAGTGCCCATGGATCAGATCATTTGAATCATTTCTATTCAATGTTACCTATTTTTGCCTGGCATTTCTTTTCCTCTAGTTACACCCCGACACACAGGGGCCAGCCGGGTTATTGAAATACACTCAGCAGGGCTGTGTAGGTGCCACCAACGATACTCGGGCCCTGAGTAGCTGCGCCTTTTGCCCTATAGTAAAGATGGTCCAGCTTGCATGATGTCAGTCAGAAAAATGAAAAAGAAAATGAGAAAGATATCTCCATTAACTAAAGGGTGCATTAAATAAAACCTCAGTGATTGCGGTGTCCCAAATGAACTCCACAGAAAAAAGAGAGCGTTGAGGGCAGGCATGGAGTTTAACTGAGCCTAAAATGTCCGTGATTGCAAACTGTTTATGCTGGTCCTTGGGCTCCATAACTTTAAGCAAAGTGTTACCCGCCCCACCGTGCCAGCTCTGCCCATATCATTAACAAAGCTATAAGGTGCGTTCACAGTAACACTAAAATTGTGTCCCGCCACAACCTCTCCCAGACACAATATCATCTGATGTAGCAGCGTCGATCTAAGAACCATAACTGGCTTCAATATTTTGTCCGTCGTGCTTCCTAGAGATCACCAATTTGATTCTGGACTGCAGAGACTGGAGGAAATACCTTGGGCTTCAGATTTTGGAAAATGTGAATCAATAAACTGTGAAATAAAAAAAGAATAATGAAAGAAGCAGTATATGTGCCAAGAGACTGAATGAAAACTGGGGTTTCTAGCAGCCAAAATAAATACACATAATGTACAAAGCCAAGTCGAAATGGCTTAAAACAAATCTGTAGTCATTCCCACTCACTGAGAGCATTATGTAGCTCTACGAGCATGTCGGCACCGGGAGACTGCGGGGACTTTATCTGGCATCGCCAAATGACCTCAATAAATCCAAAGATTCAGCTAAAACAACAAAACTGAAATTTCGCCAGCCCCAAAATTGTTGGATGTAGAGTGTGGCTGTGACCCGAGAAGGCCCTCTACCAAGCCTCCTGCCCCTCTGTCCATCCAAGGGGGTTTTCCCCTCACACTCATGTCTCAAAAGAACATCAGAGCTTTCAAATGATGGAAAGTTCTCCTTATAAAACAATTATCTATCCATCCCAGTATAATGAGAGTTGAATAAAAAGGGCACAAATTAATATATGTAGAACTTTGTGTAGAAATACACAGCTTTTCAGACGAAGGAAGAACGTGGAAACTAATTAAATCACAAATGGGCAGGAAAGTGGCATGTTCATCTGTTTAAAGAGCATAATACCCCCCCTGGGAATCAGGGCTTTACGCCCAGAAAGTATCAGACTACACAGTTAAAATAATGACATGGTCTACATGCCCATTCCATAGAACATGCCTTCAGACCACGGATTTTAACGTGTTTCTGTGGGATATCAGTGGGGTGCACTGGGTCTGTACATTGAATACACTGCTGTTTATTTTAACAATGCAATAGATTTATAGACATGGATTGTTGTGAACCGGTTAATTATATCACTTGTCAGCCAGTTAAATAAATTAAAAATAGGATGAGTGTATTTATTTTGTAGGCTTCAGTGCCAGGGTAGTACTTGTCCGTCACCCCTTCAGAACACAAAAACATTAACGCAGATCTTGACCCACATTCCATGAAATGAGATCAGAATCTTCAATGCATTGCCGGTTTATTTTTCTCTTTTGTTACACACGTGAATCCGCCACTTTAAGTAACGAGTTCAACATGGATGTTGCCAGTCAGGATGAGTTAATTACATATCGGCTGATGAAACATTCTGTAGTTTAGTGGTACAGCTCAATTAGTAAATGTGCCGTATATGTCATCGCCGGCTGAATCATTGTCCTGGAATGTATAGACTGAATTCTATGAATAACAAGCCGGGGTGTATTAGCCTTTCACTACATTGCAGAAAGTAAGAAAGTGCGGGTTTTCTGTTGAGAGCAGCACTTAAAATGCACTTACTGAGCCACTTCACACGCCTGTCATGGGAAACTGAGACTACTTGATCCATTAAATGGACAATCCAGCCATCACATGCACTTTAATGCATATTATAGTCATACCTGGGAGCTTTGTGGCTCTGGCTATCCGGAGCCCCCCCTTGCGGGATGCAGGTGGGCGGTCCTACTGATGTCAGTAGGCGATGTCACAGGACACACGCCATTGTTGAAGGGGAAGTGGGTGGGGAGGGGGGCGTGCTACAATGCGTTACCGCGACCCGGAATTTCCCTCCAATGACCCAGAGACTCAGAGAAGCAGCACTTCACCCCGAGTCTCCGGGCAATTCCCAGGTATGATTATAGCTGAGAGGTCCTTTTAAATTATCATAATGTCCGCCTTGTAAATGCATAGTTGGGGGGATTCTGCCAAATTCCTCCAATTTTGTGAATGTAGCACTTTTGTAACTAAGTGCAAAATTAGAAACATTGTTCATTATACATGACAGATCTGCTGAGGGTTATTTCCATAACATACTAAAGTAACAACTATTTTACCTTTTCATGAAGGTATTTTATGACCTGTAGATACATCCGTGCGTACCTACTTACACACACGCATAACTATGGGGCAATAAGAAGGAGCTTTCTCACTATGTAATTTCTGTATTTATTCTATGTCACCCTGTCTTCAGATGCCCCGCAGCGTGCTTCTCGTTTGGGTTAATGAGATGTTAGCTTATTTTATCTTAAAGCCCGCCAGCCATGAGCAGATTACCTAGGTGCTCTTTGCAGGAGGGTTATGGTTTCGCAATAGACTGACTTGAACTTCACTAAACAATCAATGGCCGTCCCTGTCAACTTTGTCCCAGAAGACTGGTTGAGCTGGCCCTGCAGATTACCTAGTTAAATCCAGGAGATGATTTCAAGAAAGCACTCCTTGCAGCAAACGTTGACTTTGGTTGGACCTTCATTATATATTGTGACGTCAGTGAGTGGAAACCACAACTCTACTGCAACTTCTCCATCCAACTCACACTGTAGTGAATAAACCCTTTGTGCGCTGTTAAGAAATTACCCCCCTATTTTATTTTGCCATTATTCGCTTATCAAGTGAGATCTTCTAATTTCTTAAATGGAGAGTAATATCAGCTTGCCAGGAGGGGTGAGTGAGTGTAAAACTCCGCTTGGTTATCTGAGGGATGGCCATCAATGAGGCAAATAAAAACCCATCCGTGTATTACTCTACTTTTAAGAGATTGAATGATGAACAGTGAATAAGGACAAAACAATGAGATAATTGGTAAACACATGCATGATGGGGCCATGGAAAGACTTATCACTTCCAGCGGTCACCAATGATTTCAGCTTTATTCACAGTTTACAGGCAGTTTGGGATTTTTGTTTGATTTTATTTTAATGCGTTGATTAAATGAATCTGACATGTACCCTTACTGTGAAATCGGAGAGTTTGATTATTATAATAGCTGGTTATATTTGGCACAAGGGAGTCGCAGAGAACAATGGACACGTTGCAGTTTTTCTGTATATATTCACGACTTTGGAATTTTCCAAGGATATAATTTTCGAACAAATGTCTACGGGCTATAAATACATTGCCACGTTGTTGTTTTTTTTTTTAAATTCAATCAGCCGATTCTCACTTACAGGCATATAAAATCTAAAACGCATAAAAACATTCCTCTTGCAGGGTAAACATAACACACTGTGATAATCCAACTGGTTCAGCTCAAACGTACGTTTACACAGCTGGGTGGATTAAAAGTGTTTATATTACATATCGTATGTAATTGTCCTGAAACAAACTCTGAACTATTGTTCTAGTGTAACCTACATTCATTTTAACTTGTGATATAGTTAACCAATAGCTGTAGTATCTGGATTACGGATCTACTCAGGGGTGGCCCTACCATACATGCAGGTTAAGAAGCCCGTTAGGACCCCCATTGGGCTCAAAAGAATGTCAGAAGGTTGAGGCATCGATTCCTCTTAAACTTATACCACTGTAATGGATAGTGTATCAAACGTTTGATCCTAAGTATGATGGTTGTTTGTGGAAAGTGATCAATTTTCAGCAATTTCTGTTTTCTGTTGGTAAGCCTAGTCCAGCAGGGGCTACAAGACATCCAGTAACAGCTAAAATCAGTAAAACCTGTTGGAAGGCTATTAAGAATTACATGGTGTTAATCATTGTCTGTGATGGACAGTAATTTGGACCACAGCCATTGCAGGCATATAATGTTCTGTGTGACCACTTTGGTGGCGATACAAGTGCTCAGAAAATGAAATATAAGAAGTGGATTTGGTTTGTTTCACATTAAAACTGGAAACAAACCAAGCGATTGGGGCTTGGCACATCTATAACAAAACAATACCGGATCATAGTCACCGGTTTAATAGTTCTTGATAGTTCTTAATAGAGTCCTTCCATCCAGGGAGGCCCTTCTAGTGTCCATATTCAGCAGAACGCCAGCGATAACAACAGAGAATTCTCATTGAGCAGTCAGTATGCGCAGCAAGATGTCTCTGGGGCGTCCTGCATTTGGGACACCATATGTTCTGAGCTACAGTAGGTATACCCCTCAATTCTTTTGAAAGAACCCATCACTAATGCACTTGTTATAACAACTTTGGCATACCAAAACAAACACCCCAAGACATCACATTTCAAGAACCTTGGCCTAGGGCACAAGAAAGAGCTAGAAATCATACAGCCAACCCGGCCTGGGTAATTTTACTATGAGGGTCTCAGATTTGACAATATGTTAAATTTGCAATGAAAGCCACAATTATGCTGCATGGTGGACTGAAATTTGAATGTAAAACTTGTGGAATGACAGAATAATAGGCTACGCAAAGAAGCTAGGAAGGTTAAATCCGGGACAGTTTGCAGCTTGAGCTGTATGATCTTCTCATTTAGCACAAACCCTAATTTTAACATTCAGTTCTTCTCATGTTCACATTTTGTTTTGCAGTTTCTAATCGTGTCCTGGAAGGACATCCATAAGTACATTTATGGAAGACCCATACATGCCTTTAAAAGCCTCTATTATTCAGAAAGTTTTTGTAAATCTAAACAAAGCAATATATATATACTCCATGATGATGTTTCTGCATGGATTCACTAGTGACATCTGTTACCTATTTGGAATGAAAGGCTGCTTCTGTAAGTCGCGTTAGAATTGTAATCATAAACACAAACGAGAACACATTTATTCCTAAAAAGAAAGAAAGAAGAGAAAAGCCGCTGGATATAGATTCACTAAGGCACGTCTATTTTATCTCCTTTCACTTGAATACACTAAGAAAATCATACTGCAGTTATGGCAGATATGGTAATAAACTTACCCTTTCTATGATTTCCAAGTCTTTTTGGCGAAGGGCTCTTTGCTTGACTTTTTGGTTCTCGGTTTGTGAGTCTATAGGTAGCAGCGAACACGAAGCCAGGAGAAAGCAGGTCCAAATAGAAATCATCTCAGGAGCTAAAAGGATGGAGTTTCGGAGAAAGTGAGTCAGAAGCGAGTCTCAGCTCAGCTCCCAGTAACTGGAAGCGGTAACTGCAGGGAGGTGAATTACACAGAGGCTCTTTCTGCAGAAAGGACTGTGTGTTTTTACATCCTATGGCTGGCGAGCCTCAGGGGGATAGAAGAATTTCCAACCCCTGAATCTTAACTCTTCAACATAGTTAACAGATGCTGAGCTGACATCACAGCAAGGGATGTGCAATAAAATCTGAAGGCGTACATCACAGGAAAAAAAGATATTCAACGTAAGAATTGGACTCAGATCAGATATACATAAAGGAGTTAAATTGTATACCTGCCATGTGTATGCCTTAGAGATGGACAGTCCCTCTTCGGAACTCATATCCGTCTTTTCTAGGAGCACAGTGCTGGGTATGAGTGTCTCACCGCATTCTACTGCTCTAAATCATATTAATGTGTATAGAACCAGCAGAACATTTGTTTATAAATTAACTATAACAATGAAATACATAATGTGTCCTGGCTACTCAAATAGCAGAATTGATAAATTACATGAAAAACATAAAAATAAAAATAAAGCCCCCTCTATGACCTTTAGTCACACCCCCTAAAGGAGGGGTGCCCCCCCCTCGTTAGGCAGCCATCTGCAAGGTAAGGGGGGTGCAGTTGAATGAAGTGAGTGTTTAAGGGCAGTAATGGGAAAGGCAGGCTGTTGCGGGGGGCAGAGTTGGCATAGCCAGGCTTCTTCAGGGGAAGAGTTGCCACAGGCAGGCTTTTTCAGGGACAGAGTTGGCACAGGCAGGCTGCTTCAGAGCAGAGGCCTACCACGTCAATGTCTGGCTTAGCGTATAGTGATGGGAGTTACGCTGTGTCACCATCAATGTCTGGCTCAGTATATAGTGAGTTATGCTGTACCACATCTGTTCTGGAAATGTTATTTTTTTTAATGTTTGAAATTTATGTCAATACTTTATTTTTGTCAGATTCCTAGTTTTTTCCAGTTTACACACATTTTACAATTTTGTGAAATAAATATTCCTTGCCAACATTATTTTTTTTGTGTGTGTGGGGGGGTGCCACTTACAGAATCCGCCCCGGGTGCTAAATTCTAGGTACACCCCTGCACCCTATAACAAAAATGTCCCTCCTTGGGAGCTTAAGTGTGTTGGAGAGAAATGAATTGAATATGCTTGACGGTTGCTGGATTCATAGGAAAGAACACATAACCTCACAGCAACACTGACTTCCATCAGCTGCCGGCAGCCAGACAACACAAGCAAGACTAATAACTGGATGCCCAAAGTCTGTTTATTGTAAATCCTGTGGTTGGAATGGACTGGCTTTGATGCAAAATGATGAACGGGGATAAAAACATAATGAGCATATTGTACTTATAACCTCACTTTTTAAAATAATAAAGTCAATTATTTTAAATAACAAATACAAAGTTATAAAGGAAAAAGAATTAAATACACGTTTAGCTTCCCGTGTGCAACAAAAACACAAACATGTCCGATCTACCTCCCACCACAATAATGAATGGTCTAAATGGACCATTATGTAAATCCCGTGATTAGGAATCCAAGATGACTGCTCCCTCGGTGAGCGTTTCTATCTAACACATTGAGTTTCATCACGATAGTAAGCGGACAGAACCGTAAAATTTAGGATTTAAGGAAGGCGACAGATATACTTTCAGCTGCCAGGCTTGAATATATGTTTAATGCATAGGGTAATGTTTGCATAACCCCAGCTTCTGGGTGCGATCCAATAACATGAAATGGTTGGTGGGGAGATTTATAACGACATTGATCACTGCCGTTTATTTGAAATAATGTGAGGCTACACACCAAATCAGTTTTTGAAATGAAATGTAAGCTCGAGTTATCTAGGGGACACTTCTAGGCATGAAAGGTAACAAGGGAGGGGAAGAAATGAACGGCATTTAATGTCAAGGACATCAATTCTATTCATAAATGATTAACGCTCCTAGATATGAATCCGTATGGGTAGTCTACAAGCGACTCACTCTAAAGAGGATGCCCACTTTTGGACCGGCCCGTGAGTGTTTGAGGACCCTTACATGAGCTAAGTCCCTCATAAATATATAACTGCAGCCCCCTAGTCTTCCTCTCGTTGGGTGTATCTGTAGATATGCGAGTAGGATTGGTGGCCTGCCGCGACTATATGCTCACAGCAATGACGGTGTAGAGATTAGACATTTAATATCCACTGTCTGAGTAATCTTCGTTGGCTGCGGACCCGATTACTCCTGGGTACAGGTCTAGCGAGATCTAACACACCCCAAAGTATCCCAGTTTGTTAGAATACATTGCAGCTAATTGTTGCTAATTACACTGTATCAAGCTTTGCTGTTTTAATCTAAAATCTCTCCCCTTAGCTAGGATTATTAAATCACAGGTAGTAAACCGGGCAGTATTTACAGTATTACAGCGTTTCCTATCCAGATAACTATCTGCTGATTACAACACGTAACCCTAAATAAACGTACCTCGTGTAAGAATAAGTAATTTGGTTCGTAGGGACCAGTTGTCTAAGTGGCATTTACTTAAGATGGCAAAACAGCCATTAGGGAACGGTGTAAAAAAAACCAGTTATCCAGTAGTTACCTATTATTTGCTTTTTTTTACCTTTAACCAAAACCTTAATTCCAGTGTAAATCATAATGTGAAAATAATTGATTTGTTATTCAAAATAAAATGTAAATAGATTCAAATAATAAAGTCCTTTAAAAGAACACAACAGCTTAAAGCTTTAAAATATAAACTACAATTTTTAATGCATTTATTAGATATATCAAATTCTTTATCAACTACATAATTTAATATCTTTCTGAGTGGTAGGTTGGGAGACCAAGGCTGGAAAAAATACGTATAAAGTTATAGCGGCTATAGTTTAGGTCATTGTTCTCCAGCTGGTGTCCTCAAAGATTGGTAAATCAGCCCAAGCTTGGCTTTTGGCCATTTACACATCACATCATTGGGGCAAATGTTTGCCACTACCTGTCCTAGGTTATTCTGAAATAATTAAAGTAGTTACTTTTCGTTGTAGCTAGTTCTGAAATAGATCTGGTAGAGAGTTCTACAACAGAGTAGATTGCGCATTCTTTTTGTTAGCACAAAGGAACGACGTTCTAATAATCCAGAGCGACTTCTGAAGTTTCACAGTTTACTCTGAAAGGCCCTTAAGTTTGCTGTTGCATTCATGCAATCATTAGGGAATTAAGGAGCAGCAGCAGAGAATGCTACGTGTTCTTTAAAGAAACAAGACAAAAGCCTCTCTGCGGAGTGCTAATATCAGCAAATGTGTCACCAGGTAATGGTATGCGGCAAGAATAACCTGGAGATCGGCTATTCAGACTCTGTGTATGCTAGAGATTAAATCATGTTTTCCTTTATTTCAACAAACAATAAGTCATTGGAACATGAAAGAGTCGAATGGTCTCCGTGATCATGCCTTGCACATAAAGGATGAGTTTACAAACCACTTTTCACGGTGTATTAATCGTAAATATCTGACTTTTCTAAAGGCCTTCTTCTGATGGTCCTTTGCACTTAAAAAACCATTGCAACTGTTGAGTGATTGCAGCAGAGTATTGGGAGAAGAAAGAAGAAAGAGAAGAAGATCTGTCTTTTAATGATCCCAAGTCTTAAAAAGATCTTCACAAACTGCAGTTGGCTCAGAACGCAACTGCCAGACTATTAACAAATCAACCCCGCTCTTGCCATATTACGCCTATTTTACGGTCTCTCCATTGGCTTCCTATCAAATGGAGAATTCACTTTAAGATAGGTGTGTTGTCATTTAAAGCCTTAAAGGACCAGGGACCCTGTTACCTGAAAGAGCTATTAACACCCTACATCCCTGCTCGTCCCCTCCGATCCACACATATGTCTCTTCTCTCATTACCCAAAGTGTGCACAAAATCCGGCTCCAACGCATTCTGCCATGCTGCTCCCACATTATGGAACTCTCTACCACTTTCAATCAGAGAGGCTCCATCTTTAGAGACTTTTAAAAAAAAGACTTAAAACCCATCTTTTCTCCCAATCCTTCAGATAATTCACTTTCTCGTATGCATATACCTGTAAAGTGCTTTGAGTCCCACTGGGAGAAAAGCGCTATATAAATACCTGTTGTTGTTGTGGTTGTTGTTAACTCAACTGGTATTTGGCAAAAATCCATAAGTAACTATACCTGGGTATAATGAACGACAAAAATATCCATAATGGAAATAAATCATTATATTCCGAGTATAGCGCAAAAGTGTACAGTCCAGTGAGTAAAGACCACCAGTTACCTCTTTCCTTGATACCCAAAGCAACACAAAATTCACCCTTCCAGAGAAACGTTAAAAAGTCTCACTATTTCATGTTTCTCACTCTAAGCCTGAAAAGGAATAAATACTATTCAACTCTGGGCTTAGAGGGTTAAGCTGGGAAACAGCTGTCAATACATTAACCTGCTGTGGTTGTCAAGTGACATTACGTTAACATGGATCTGTTAGCAGGGAGGCACATGGAAGCTGTATATCGATGAGATAAAACCAGGCCTGTAACAGATGGCCCCTTGCCAGCAACGAGTACACCCAAGCCAATGTTCCTGCTACACCCAGTATCTAAAGGTTATCAAACAATGGGTGAATAAAAGAACAAAATCTGGCTAACATAAACCCAGCTATCCTCGATAAGGCGACCAGTATTTATTCATCTTTGTTTGCTTTGCTTTGTTCCCTTTGCAATCTCTGGAAGTTATTTTTATCTGTCCGTTCCTACAGAAATCCTCCGTTGCACGACTTGTACCTTCCGGGACTGGCAAGAGCTTTACAGCTAGACATGTAGGACGGCAAACAACATGAATCATTATCCTGTTAATGCAAATAGGTGCCCAGCAATCAGAAGTACCATGGGCTGTGTTTAACATGACCGTATTTAAGGGGGGGGGGGATATTTTTCTCCTTGAGCATAAATTCCAGCGGTGTATACAGTAACGTCCGCCGGCACTCACAAAGCCCGGCTTTTATCTATTTTATTTTTTAGTAAACTTCCTTAATCTGCAGACCTGGAGGCCACCATTGTTATAAGTCATGTGACACGTTGGGTGACTCGCCCTGCTCGAAAACCACACTGAGCTGATTCTTTATGGCGATGCTTGTTCCTCCATAGACGTTCATTCTTTCAGAGAAGCTAGGTGATTAAGACTGAGCCTCTATTGCTTCCCACAGACAGTATGAGAAGGAGTCAAGGGGTTTCTCTAGTAGCTTGGGATATGATAACAGAGAGAACTCGTATAAATGGCCAATATGCAGCTTCCTAAAAACATTTTGCAAAATCAAGAGCTGTTTTTAAAAGAAAACAGCAAATATTTTTAAAAAAAAAAAAATTTTTTAAGAAGATACAAATAAAATAAAGTTGGTTGCCCTTTAAATCTAGTTTGTTAAAAACCATTAACGTTTAATTCAATGTAGCCGGTCACAATGTAAAGAAACACTTTAAATACCTGAAGGAATTCAAAATGAACAGTAGTGACTTTATTTAAAAAATCCAGTGTAAAAACTACAACAAATCACAAAAATAATCTGTAAAGACCGTCCAGACTTCACAAAACTTTAGTCACTTGTCATATCTGCGAAGCCCCCCCCGCTGTACGGTAAATTCCCATCATGCCCAAACTGACCACAAATGGGCGATTTATGATGGAGCCCACAGCGGATTAGTATTGGAGGCGGCCTATCATTGATATATAATAAAAAAACATGTTGGAAAAATTCAAATCATACATTTTTTATGTAACAGTTTCTTTTTGTAACAAATATAAACAGAATAAAAATAAAATACAAAAAGTAAAAATGATGTTTTTTTGAGCAGTACAGTCTGTATCGCTACTAAGTGCAAATTTCTAGTGTGTTCAGTAGTAACCCAAAGTAGAGCAAGAATATCGGACGGACAAAAGATAAGAGCCCTGGGAAAGTCTGGTTTTCTCAAGAACTTTGGATTGCATCCTCCTTTTCTTTGCTGTAGCTGGGATGAGCCGGCACGCAGGGGGAACAGGAATTTGTATCCATCTGATGAGATGTTCTTTCACCATTTGAGTGAGTTTCTGCAAAATCAGTGGCAGCCTGCAAGCTGTAAGAAAAAAAAAATGTAAAATGTAATAATGTCCGGTAATACATACAAAAAGAGGCAAGTGTGCTAAGAACTCATACAGCGCATTTCCACCACTTCAATGCGCTACAATCCAGAGCAGTAACAAAGTATTACGATCACATAAACAAATCAGAACCGCAGGGCGGGTGCATTACTTTTTTTTATAAGTGTTCCTTAACCTCTTGTCTAAGTTGCGATTTACACAACTTGGAACAGTTCTTCATGTTTAGCCTCTATGTATTTTGTATGAAGTTGCTATATACTAGTGTCATGTGGAACCACTGTCAACACAGTTAGGATCAACTGCTGTTCAGAAAAGAATAAATAAATAAAAAATTCTGCCTCTCGTTCAAATAGCTGTACTGTGCCTAGAAAGTCAGAGCTGTGTTCTTCCTACCTTTCCTCCATCAGGTTATGCACACTCCCAGACACGCTTTTTCCTCTGTCACTCCCCGGCATATTGTTACAGTCTGCGTGCTGTGTGGGGGTCTCCAATAAGGCTTGCATGGAGTCTTCTCTGTGGTGATCGCCACTGTCTTTCACGATACCACCACCATGCTCCTGTTCCTCCATCCGCGACAGGTCCAAATTGCTTACAATATCCGTGTTGGCCTCCTGTCCCAGGTAATCATGGCTGGTGATTGCCACAGCGGACACACCGTGATTGGCTTTGGTACCAGTGCTGGTACCCATGGATTTGGATATAACTTTCAGTTGGTGGGATGCAGACTTGTGCTTCTTCTTTTGTTTCTCTTTGGCATTGTGCTTGAGGAAGAACTCACAGGACTCTTGCAGGACCCTCCTGCTCTCACTCACTGGGCTAAGAAAAAAAACACAAATCAAAAAATTACTTGTGAAAAACAATGCAATAAAAATCCAAATATTTATCTCCTTGGGAAAGAAATCCAGTGCTATATAGAGTTATGTAGGTGGGCATTGAGAAAAATGTGGTTTTATCTCACTTTCTTTATGCGCAGACCCAGACATCTCCATTGTTATCAGTCATCTGATATTTAGGGTGACTTTCCCTGCTATAACACTACATTAAGCCGATTTTTTATGGTAATACTTAACTAACCCATTCCTCCATAAAAACGCCATTAGTGAAAGTGATTAGCTAGGTTATTAAGACTGAGCCATTCCATTGTCTACTACAGGCAGTACGATAAAGAGTCAGGATGTTTAAGTGGATTAGGCTAAAGCAACAGGATGACAGAGAAAACTATATTAGGTAAATACTAGAAAATCATAGTTTTATTAACTAACAAAAATAAGTAATGGGAGTTCCCCTTTAATATAAAATGCATAGCCAGCTCCTGGAAGAATATATTGCGTAAACTGTTGGCGCTATATAAAGATAATATTATTATTATTATTATTATTAATAATAAATATTGCTTGCAGGCTCTGCCCATAGCTTTTCCTCCATTAGTTTATACTATCTCCGGAACCTCATTGTTCAGTGTGTTTAAAGCTCTATGAACATACAAACAAAGATCGTTAATGATTATTAAATGAAGTTACATTCATTATGGATGAAATAATTCACTGGATACTTTTTAATCTCCATATACAAAAGGTTCTGCTCTAATCTGCAATGATTACCGATATGTTGCACAATAACTCGGAATCTATAGGCTGCGGGATACATTCATACTTTCAATGCAATCCTTGCAATGTTTGGGGAAAGAAAGCATTGTGCTTATTTTCACTTAAAACTCGAAAACCAACCACAATTAAAATAAAAACAGTCTGAATAAATGCAAAAAAGTATAATAAAAAAAGGCTATTTTAGCCTGCAAATTAATTTATACTACGAACCTGGTTCCTGCATAACATTTGTACTGTGAGAAGGATGTCTATTTCTTCAAGTCATGATTTGATTCATTATTGATAACTCTGCTCCATTGACGCTGGATAAGTCTTGCAAAAAACACAATGTATTCCTTACCCTACCACGTCAAAGGTCCCCAATGAACAAGAAACTGGTTTAAAAGTACACAGGCCCTCATCCACAGGAGCTTAGCCCCCCCCCCACAAGTGAAAACTCCATCACAGATTTGCTATGCTGAAAAACAATGTTTTTTGAAGGCTGATTTGGAAGCGATACAAGAATTGGGCAAAGAAATAAGCAAGCTCTGCACCGTGGTATACCGCACCACCTGGGAAGGACAGGATTTTTTACGCTCAATTAAGACAAAAAAGAACATTGAAAAAAAGGCAAAAAAATGCAGAAAGTTGGCACACGGCTGAAATATATTATAATTATACTGACTCTACAGAAATCTGAGAGCAAGGAATATTTTTAAAGAAATGTGACAGCCTGTCTGTGGTGTAGAGGGCCACAGGGCTGATATTGATGGTTTCAGCCATGATACCCCCCCCCCGGTCCCATTTTTGTGCTGCGCATACTTATCACCATATACCGATAGTCTCTGCCATTACACCATGTGCTATAAAGATCTGGTAAGAAGATGGCTAGGTTCAAGAGAAAAGGGCTAACAGAGGAGGGTAGGAATGGAGAAGAGAAAGTGATTGTGAATAGGGAAATGCTGAGGCTGGGTTAGAAAGAAGAAGGCTAGGGTAAGGACGATAATATACAGAATTGCTAAAATGCTTGTAGAGGAGAGAGATTTTGACTACTTGATCACGAGAAGAAAAGTTAGCCCATCACGCTCATGCAAACATACACTAGGGTGTGTGCGCATGTATGTACACATGCACATATACATACACACGCCGCCCTATATAAATAATATCACCTGCACACGTTTTTGAGCATTAAAACAAATAAACAGACTTACTCTTGTTTGGGACTGCGGTTGAAGAAATTTGCCCACTCTGAATAGGTTTTCCTGCTTCCCACCCAGAAGATAGCAGAGATTCCAACAATCAAAGTCATCATATACTTTGTTAAAAATAAGGCAAGGTCAGGTCTAGTCAACTTCTTCAGCTATGGGGAAAAAAAATCATTAGAAACTTAAAATTATATATATATATTATATATATATATATATATATATATATTATTACTTTAAAGGTTAATTTTAAAAGTGAACTTTTTAATTCAAAGGAAGATAATTCAAACAAGTATGTAAAAGTTGGCCTTTGCAAAATAACACAAACGCGCCGTTGTTAAGTAGCCAGATGTAACTTACATGGTGGGGACATGGAATATGGTATTCCTGGCAATGGTCGGCGACCCATGTCATTTCCCAAGAGCTCCTAGATACCAGCTCATAGGTGTAGCATCCCAGAAGAATGACTAGAGGAACCAAGTATGTACCGCTGAACACTCCAATGCGAATCATGAATTTTTTCAGTTTTTGTTTGTTCCTTTCATCGTGTTGGATGACCTGGCGAACATTATTTAAGGAAATAATTCCAGCCAGGAGTAGAGAGAGTCCAATGAAAACACAGAGGCACAAGGGTAAGAGCACAAAGTATGAAGAAACATATCTGTCATACAGTCCAACAAAACAAACACCACTTATATTGTCTCCTTCCACTTTGTTCATGGCCAGAAGTATGACGGTGAGTATTCCTGGGAGGCCCCAAGCCACCGAATGGAACCACATAGACTTCTGCTCTATGGCTTCACAGCTCCACTTCTGACCTGCAGCTAAATACCATGTTATGGTGAGCATCACCCACCATATGGTTCCAGCCATGGTGCAAAAATAAAGAAGCATGAAGACAACAGTACAGGACTTGTTTTGGGAACCAAGGACAACAGTGTCTCCATCTGCAAGGTTTTCATCTGCTTCATTGCAAGAAAGATTGTTTCCCATCAAGAACCCAACAAAGTACATGAGAGACACGATGCTGTAACAGACAGAATAGAATATGATGGGTCTCTCTGGGTATCTGAACCTTTTCACATCAATGAGGAAAGTAAGAAATGTGAAAAGGGTTGCACAGAAGCAGATTATGGAAATAATGCCAATGAAATTTTTGGCAAAGTCCAAATCACTTTTTTGAAAGTACATGTTGGGACATGGCGGTGCGCAGTGATTAACCCCCAAAAACTGGTAGCCTGTGCCTTGGGAGGTTTTCAAGTGGCGTGGGCACCAAAACCCATAATCCCTCTGAATCTTCTCTGAAGGCTTGTGAGTGCCCCAGGGATTGGCAATCTCCCCTGTTGCGATGGAGCCTGAATTATCGCAGTCTTCAAGCCTGAAAAAGAAAAGACATTGCTTGAAGCACTTTCTTCTTATGCAGGGCCAAGCAGTCACAATGGTTACCCATGATGCTGCGTGACACATTATGGTGGGAAATGCAGTCTAAATGCTTGTGTGGGTCACAGATTTTTACATAAAACAATGTAATGCTAAACGATCACGCCATGGCCTCATTTCTTTAGCTTTTCTCTATGCAGGATAGAACTTGCTAAGACTCACGTACATTATTAGCTTCCTGCAACTTTGCTCACACACAGAATTGAATCAGTTGCGCAATATAGAATACAAAAACGCAAACCTAAAACTTAATTAAATCAATGTGGTTAAACACTTGGAGCAGTTAAAGACAATGAAAAGGTGGACAAAAGAGCTACTTTGGGTTACCCTCATTTAAAGTATTTGAGAAAATGAGGCATTGGGAGCATTTCTCCGCTTACTGATACATCATTATTTCCCTACCCGTTTGGCACAGCTTGTACATGTGCTTAAATTAAGTATAATGCTCCATACATAACGTAGGTTAGCATTGGGGGAAAAACGTGGTTTTAGCTTCTTTTGTTACAATAATCCACAAATCTTGTGATAATTTGGGCCGCTTTACTCTTCTCATACACCACAATAAGCTGATGCTTTATGGCAATGCTAATGAGGTCCACTCCTACATAGACTTTCAATAGTTAAAGCGTCTGGGCGGGTGATCAAGAACGAGGCATTGTATTGTTTTTGTATGTAAAGAACAAAGTAGCAGTTGTTGTGGTGAATTTCCGAGCATGGCTTTCACCTTAAATTTTATTCTGGTGATTTCTGGCTAGTGGACGTTGCACGGTTTGAAACAGAATATAGAGTTTACCTGCTGCACTCCAATTCCGCCGGCCACGTGATGCCGAACGTGTCTATGGTTTGCTTGCATTCGGAATACACGGTTTCGCACAGGCTCCGGCACGGCAGCACTATATGCTTGGGTTCTGAGCAGGTCGGGAAGAAGGCCTGGCACAAAAACGTGTGGACCTCAGGGGAACATTGAAGGTTTACGAGCGGAAGGAACGGCTGAAGAACAAGAACACACAGAAAAATTACATTACAGAAACACAGAAGAAACATTTGGTGAGACTTATTAAAGAAGAACCATCTTAAACGCACGCTGGGAGCAGAATCTCTAACCTGGCCACATATGATGACATGTTCTTCAATGCCTAGATGCTTTTCATGTACAGATGATTTTAAACAATGAAAGGCTACAATTGTGGGACGCGTCATTCCACGTGCGGCTAATAGATTCATAGAGCAAATGTCCTGCCCTGTCCCTTCAGAATATGGACTTCTTAAAATCATGCCCCATCCTCTCCTCCTGTTATAAATCATTCTATTATTATTTGTTTATAAAGCACCATCAAATTCTGGACAATGGGTAGACAGGACATAAGTAGTATATAACATAACAATTTGACTTACAGAGACAGGTGAGGAGGGCCCTGCTCAAACAAGCTTACAGTCTAGAATCTAGAAGTGAGGTGTTACATTATTGACTAGAAAATAATGGATTATTTTAATCTAATTAAAATAAAAAGCCTTATACACTAAACTTTCCATTTAAATTTTAACCCGGCCCAGACATTTTACTCCAGCAGAATGACTACCTGGAGTGCCGTCCGCTTTTCTAAATAAAGGTCACTGAGGGTAATGTATAGCCGTCCCTGCACAGCTTTGTGTACATTTCCTACTAGCTGACAGCAGGTCATATATAACCGTCATCTGCTTGAACACCTGGGGCCAAAAACAAACCTTTTCAAAGCCTGCTCCTTGTGTCATTATTTTTGTTGGTGCCAAAAAATATAATATACTGCTTCTTTAAAAAAAAAAAGAAAAAAGAACCCAAACAATTCCTTAACCCTGTAAGGATCAATGAAGTACCACGTACATAAGAAGAATGTTCATAGAGGACCAATGACATGCCTGGTACACCGCATTGTTTTTTATGTACTTAAGTATGCTTTCTGCTTTCAGTACATGCAGCCAAGTGAAAACGGAAAGGAGAGAAACCCAGACCTGGGGGCCGCCATTGTTGTCAGTCATGTGATACTTTGGGTGACTTTCCCTGCTCAAACTTTGCAGATTCGTTATGGCAATGCTAACAAGGTCCGTTCCTCCATAGATTTCATTAGTCAGCGTGTCAGGCTGACTGATTAAGACTGAGCCATTCTATTGTTTACCACAAAGCAGTATAATAAGGAGTCAGGGGGTTTGTCTAGTAGATTGGGCTAAGATATCACAGCTAGAACACATATAATAATACAAAGCTGCCTGAAAACATTAGAACTTTTCAAAAACATATATATATTTTTTTAAACGAATTTTAATCAGGTACAAGTAGCACAACATTTTGGTGGGAGCTGCGCTTTATTGTATATATTGTATAGTCTTCCAAATGTATCCTCATTTCTTTGTCTGGAGGACCTTGTAAAAGACACCGCCAAGGCCAGAGACAAAAACAACAATAAATGCTTCTTGTTAATGTTTTCATTCATAGGTTTTCACTGTTGAGCCTTCAAGAGATTACAAGATGTTTTCGGTGCAGAAATTCCTTTCTAATGCTGAGCAACAGAAATTAAATAAACCAAATTAAATATTTTTTCAATGAATGACCACAGGATAGTCTGCAGTTATTGAATCAAGAAAACCAGTGTTCCTGCGACCGCCCCCCCCCCCACACACACACACAATTTTCGTGTTGGAAAACCAGTATAGTTTACCACTCCTTTGAAAAGCAGCCTTTATTGAAGCTGGCATGCGTTCCGCAGCACAGAACACACAACCCTTTTCATCGGTCACAAACCTACAGAGGTTTCAAAACTTCCATCAGAGATTTAGTAGCTTGTTTTAAAACCCAGAGTGGTTTTTTGATTTAACCTCTGGAAACAACAAACAGATGGGCTTTCTCCTTAAAGCGTGCGGAGAACACAAATGGTGGACGCTAAAGAGACCTCCGTGAAAAACATATTAGGTGGAGAGTAACCGACATCTGCAGACAGACTAAACCCTTCTAGCACTGAGATGGTAAGAGGAGAATGTCTTTCCTCTTCTGCTTCTTTAGGAATCAGTAAACGTAACAACTTCTCAGGGTAGGCCAACCGGAGCGCCAAATCTTGTGGGGGAGGGGCTGTATCGACAGCTTTTAGTGGGAGGAAAGTGGGTAGGGAGCAGGTGAGAGTGGGTGGGGTGCAGGAGGGATGTAGATGGGGAGAGGGCGTGGCCACAATAAGCTCTCCTGCCCGGAGAAAGAAGAAACTACTGTGTGATCCTGGGGAAACGGCCTCAGCCGGAGACTCCGAGTCAAACCAGAAGAGTTCTCAGGTATGTCAGTGAAGAGACAATAGTTTGCTTTGCTGATCCCTTCCTTCAGTGAAATGATCAGTAAGCACTGCCAGGCCTACATAATAAAGTAAAAAAAGGAAAATATGAAAAAAAAAAATGACATGGCTGTAGATTTAAAATAACCTTATGGGATTATTCACTAAACAGCGAGTTGAGGTTGAATTAAATATGTTTTTTATTTACAAAATCAATGTAGGACAAACCTGGACAGCGTAATCATACATAACACTGATCGGACAAGTATGAGATGACTGCTAAACCCCACTGTTTTTCAAGCCCTTCAGATGTGCGCATGCACATTTATTTTTCCACTCGCCGAACATAACATGATCCTACATCTTGTAAACAAAACACACCAATGATTCAACCTAAAAAGCATATTAACCACACAGATTTCACTTGTTGATTTGTAAGGCCAGCATATTCTGCAGAGCTGTACGATGGGTTATACATAACAGTGAAATCAGGGTAGGGAGTATATAATACGATACAAATATCAAGAAATATTTCCCACTTAGGGCTAGGGATAAAACCCTTAGAAAAACACACGCTTCTAATGGTTTTCAACCTTTGGACATTTCAGCCATATCGAACTGCAACTCCCATTCGGACGCAGCGTTTTTACCGTCCACGTCTCTGTATCGGTGTTATTTTATATTCATTTTTTTATATTTATTTTATATTGATCTTTTTCTGGCTCTAACGATAAGTTGTGTGCTTTTCAGTCACGCCAACACGTTTACCCTGCAGTTCACTCGTTACAAAGTCATCCCGCTGCTCATCTACCGGTATCACGTTCCCTTTATAGCGATATCAGACGTCGAGTTAAGGGATTACAAAACTAAGGGTGACACGATGCACACTCCGTGTTCCCCCATATATGTAAGCAGAACGCAAACCTTTCTCTGCCGTAGATTCCAGCGTAATGCAAAACACTGTATAACATTAAAGACATTATAAAAGCAATATAATGAAGAAAACATTACCAATGCAAAAAATAGTTTCCCCTAGCATAGTCAAAGGAGAAACAGCCTGCATTACATCACATCATTTATTACTGATCGCCACCCAATAACAAAACCAGGCTAGCGAGCGGATTAAGACGTTCGTGCACACTGGGGTAAGTCTGGACTAATTTATGGCTTGGATATGTATAATGTATAGCTGGGCTATAAGATTTAACAAAACCAGCCCTGAGTTGTATAAAAGTCACACTTTTAACCTAAACAGTTTAAAGCCTTTCCCTTATTTTGAGATCAGGGAAGCAGGCAGTCAACCTAACAAGGCTCAGCTGGGAAATGTTCCTCTGTTCTCCACTATTTGCTGCTGCTTCCTACCAACAGCCGGTCTGCGCCCCTGCCGGGTTTCTGTGCCCCTGCCGGGTTTTTTTTCGCACATGCTCCTTTGCTACCATGTTTGGGAAGGGTTGCTAGACTGTCTAGAAGACCGCAAGAAATCAGTGTTTATTATAGAAGCACGGTAACTTCTCCTTTAACCCCTTAAGGACAATGGGCAGTCCCTAAACCCATTGAATCCAATGCATTTTGAGCCCGTACATGTACAGGCTTTGTCATTAAGGGGTTAAAACGTAATTGTGCACTTTTCAGTAAAAAGATGTAGCGGAATTAGAACGAATATAACATTACTGTGTAGAAGTAATACGCAACATTATTTCTTTTATGTGTAATTATAATATGAAAGCAATGCTACCTTTTAGATTTGTTATATTAAATAAAAGTTAATAAAGTGTTTACTGTCCTCATACATTTGTAACATATGTCAAAACTCTATCTGGGGTCGGAGATATCGGATGATATCCCCAGAAGCGTTTTTTAACATTCAGCAAATTCCACATTTCTAGTGTTAAATTTATAGCTCTGTATGAAAAAAATCTCAAGAGATCGATTTCAAAATAACGTAGTAATAAATTGTAACTTAAACCAAAATGCTACCTGCAGCAACAGCGCTCACTGCTAAAAACATAGAATCCTGGAGCTATTCGGTTACCCGCAGAACCGGTTCGGCGTGTAAAGTAACAGCTATTCAGCTCTAATCTTTTTTTCACTACTGTTGGTGAAACACAGCGAGGAGAGGCTCCTCAACCCGGCCGAATACCCAAAGTGTTGTGCAAATAAAGCAGGCTTATAAAAACCTACATTTAAAAGGATCGCCCGAGCCCTATTTCTGCGTTAAAACACATTGGCGTAGAGCGCGTTTTACTGCATGCCAATCGGCACCGGCGTAACTACAGGGATTAACGGGTTAAGAAATGCAGCTATCCCATGCCGAAGTATCTTCTTCTGGTGCCATCAGAAGCGACAGGCCACTTACCTACCTACACCAAACCTTTAAAGGTCAGATCTTAATGGTCATCAAACTGCATCTGCACATGCTCCCAACGCATTCTGCCAACAGGCCTGTCACTGGCGCTCATTCCCGCTAATTTGCCATGTCATTCACATGCGACTCAAGCTCATAGAACTGTAAAAAGTTATATGCCTGGCAGAAGACCAACACAGATTTCCAGAAGCACTGTAAATATTTTACATTAAATTGAACTCTCTCACAAAACACGTCTGAACAGGGATGTCCTGTTAGAGATGCTCTCGGATAATGATGCAATTAAGTGATGTCATACTGCGAATTTTACAAAAAAAGTGAAAAAATGCAAGAGAGGTCTTTTCACTAAAGCCGACCCCAGTAACTTTCTGCTGCAGGAAGATCTTGACTGGCCCTGCATAATGCATAGTTTAATACGCGAGATTTTATTTAGATTCTTCTTACAATTATACAGCCCTTCACGCTGAACAAACTTATATGTATAGTGAAGTGCGGAAGAAACGACAACTCTCTTGCAAACTCTCCGGTTCACTCTCCCTTTAGTGAGTGATAGAAATCGGCATTGAGGTCATTGAGTATTTTAACTGAACAAAGAAGCATTCGTGCGAATAGGAGCAATGAAAGCAGATGTGACCCTGCAGGGGATCCCGGGCTACAGTCTACGGAGAGCCTTACAGAACAATCAGGTGGTTGATATTTAACCAAAGTCTTCGTGCAGAATCCGGAAAGGAAATCTAGAGCCGTGCCTTATGTTACAGAACACCCCGTAAGGCACCATGTTTTCAGATGTTTCATACATTCTGTTATTCCATCATTTCTAGCTCTTAGGTCTCACTCACTCCAGAACCCCCTGAAGTCCAGTATGTAAACACTCTTTCCCATGAATCATCTATAGGGGAGACCTTTTCGGTGGTCCACAGAGGTGAACGGATCCAACGTGCTATCGTAGTATGGCTCAACAATGAGACTGCGGCATAAAATAGAAATGATCATTTTTGAATTAACTGCTTGGCATTCTTTAGGGAATCATATTTTTCTTGTTTAAAGTAAAAACCCCATATTTCAAGTTGTCTCTTTTGTTTGGCCAAGGCACGGGAATGTTTACATACGCAGTCTCAACGTGAAATACCTATCGATCATTTACCTTTTATTTTTTCTTCAAAAGTAGCGGTTAATAAATAACGCCTAGGTAATTATTTGCTTCTTTCTGGTTTTGGGTCCCTTTTAATGATCCCATCAACCATGTCGGGCTAGATTGGAAGCTTCTTTTGTACCAGTTTGTTGTGTGCGATTCAAACTTATTTTACTGACTCTCTTGTAACAGCGCAACGGAATCTGCTGGCGCTATTTAAATAAATGTAATGACTTTCCAAAAACAGACAAAAAACCTGCTTTTCTCTTGAGGCTTAAAATTCCGCTCCGCGAGTAAAGCTATAAACACATTCCGCTTTGTATCACTTGCATCCAGGGATACACAAAGTGCAAAGTAACAAAAGCTGACGAAAAGTGGGCATCAGGAAAATGTCCTTTTAGGTCATTGGCGTGGCAACCGATAAAGTATGTCTGAAGATCCGAGGCTTGATGAAACCTGTAGGGTTTATACTGGAAATGCCATTGTGTTGTGTGGCTCTGTGCCAGACGCGCTGGGCTGTTTCGTCTTGCATGACACGGAACAAAAGCCCCAGTCTACACAGACAAACATTCCAACGCAGCCGCGTTACACGGAGGAAGAGAGACACAGCCCGTGCTGAGAGACGGGGAATCGGATTTTACTTCAACGGCTCCGCAAACTGCAGGTCAAAATATTGACGGTGAGAAAGAGAGATCCCTATTTATTCTTCACAACACTGGAAGGAAACCTCAGGTTTAATACAAAACCCTCCGCTTCAAATCCAAGGCCACCGAGTAATCTCGGGCTGTTACCGACTTACTCTGCCAACATTTCTTTGCAAGGGACATTCCACCCAGGTAGCAAGTTGTATTCTTCACTACGAGAGCTTTTTACAATGCAAATATGTTGAAGGGTGGCTTTGGAAGGCAACCGCATGCTGGCTACAGGAACTGAAATGTTCCCGAGGGGTGATAAGCGAGTCAGGATAAAAGGTCCGCTTCTAATTAATGAGACCAGTGCTGCAAACATTTAATATATATATATATTTTTTTTAAGTAAGCATTAAACAATTGGTATGGCCGCCACAAAAAGCCACATGAATTATCTCACCCAATGCTGACATGACAGCTCTGACATGCCAGCGGTTGCAAAGACAACACCATTGAGTCACTTGAGTCTATTCGATAAGGATGGAGCTTGTCAAAGTTCATAAAAAATAAAACAAAATTAATAAAAGACCATCACCCGGTATACTCCAAAATTTAGACTAAAGCTTCAATGTACAGCTCGCTGTGGCTACAAGAGACAGACTGGAAGCTGCCTGACCGTTGAATTCACGAATGAACCAATAATGGATTCCACAGACTTCAACAGGATCATAGGCCAGTCCTGTCACCAAAATAGGTTGTACAGCGCGAGATCAGAAAGAACTGAGCTGGTCTGAAGCGCTTCCTGGTGTCAGATGGCGATAGGAGCCATATCTGGAAGCTCAAACCAGAACAGCCCAGGACTCCAATGGCACCTTTACTAGGCCACTGCTGCTTAAGGACCCCCAGTTCTAAACGTACAATTGTGCCAACAATCCCTTTTTCCTGCTTACCTCCATCATTACAGCTGCAATATGTTGATCATAGTGTTCCATCAGGTTGGGGAAGAAAGTCATGTTGTAGGTCATGCCCATACACCTGGGCACAACGATAGGTTCACAAGTGAACAAACTGTGACTGCGCACAACGGGCAGCAAAGAGCCAAGGAAAACAATCCCGGAGAAAATCATTCTCATCATTGTTGTAAAAAAGAGCAGAAGCCGTTAATCCAGGGATCTTCTGTGCTTCATCAGGAGAGCGGCTTTCACACGGGGTTAGGCAACAAAGAGCGGTGATGTTGTTCTACAGCCAAGGTCCCCAGGTGGTAACGCAGCATCGGGCAGTGTGGAAAAATACGGAGCCTATTTTTAGCAGACATCCTGTAATTAGAAAAAAGTAAAACAAATGAAGGTGATGGACTGCAGCCTGTGGAGCGCAAGTTAATTTAACGTCCTCAATGAATATAAACTGTTTGACACATTTGCACTTCTACAGGTTACTCTATCGCTATACATCCAAGTCCCTACTCAAGCGAGTGGCAGTAAATAAGCGAGACCTCTACCTACGATCCCCACCATCCGTCAAATATTCCACGTGATCCGCTTTAAATTTACAATCACATTTTACTTTCTTACAATTTGCACACATACTTCCCACACGCACGTGAGACACAACATGGCGTGGAAAATAAATTGTACGATTACAACCCCGATTTCTCATTAAAGCAAACAATATATCAGGTATTTGAGAAAAGTAAGAAATACATTCGGTGCAGCGATAAATGGGTAAGTGGGACAGATGTGTTAGAAAGGCAAGAAGAGATAAAGCAAGGTGTTCCTGGGAAGGTCAGTCGGCCCCCTAGGTATGGGTGGGTGCAAGCCAAACGTCTGCCACAGGGGTTACTAAGCCATTGTCAATGCCTCTTTAGTACGCACGGGTTCTGTTGTGCTAATTATACGTGTAGACAAGATCAAACTAATGCAAGCCTGAAGGAAAGTGATATCATCTACGATGCTTTTGGCTGTAACCTAATATCGGCCGCTGGAATTCTGCGTGTGAATAGGTTTTCAGGGACGTCTCCTATTCTAAGCGAAGAAACAGGGGCAACCAGAACACGTTCGGGGAAGAATTTACTTATCCCGCCAGGACTAGCTCTGGGAGGCACCGCGGAGACTACATGGAGTCTCAGCATCCAAATCCCAGCACACACCCGCAAACCAAGAAGGAATTACCTTAACGGCCGTTACGACCAAACCGCAAAACAAAAAGGCAGGGCTTAAAGAGCAGCAATTACAACGTCTCCCGTTAATAAACGGTTTGTCTCCAAAATCATCGCTCTGGAAACGTATATGAAGAACCTCGTGTCAATTTATTTTAAAGTACAATATCAGCCTTTCAAGAACCTGTCATTAATTTCTTTAGAAAAAGTATAAATTATTGACATTGTCGTATAAAATACTGGAAGGCAATATAAAAACAGCCACTAATTGCAAGCGTTAACCCTTTAAGCATGTACAGTGACAGGCATTCAGTCATCAACTTTTTAACATTAACATCAAACTCCTCTAGAGTTTATCGGGTTAAGATGGTACGGCCATACATACTTATCAGGACGGAGATAATAAAACTCCCCGAATTGCAGTGAGGAAAACAAGTTTTAATCACTTCATTAGCTACAATATAAACAGACACCTTGGCCATTCTCAGAGGAGATCTCGCGCATGCTCGGGCCCTGGAGAGCTTCAGATTAGCTGAATAAGAACAGGCCTGACGAAGAGACCTATAATACTGAATAGATTGTAAACTCACAATCAGCGCCCTCTTCTCCTTTGTTTGTGATTTTACATTTAACCTACCGATTGTAAAGCGCTACGGAATCTGCCGGCGCTACAGAAATAAATGTAATTAATGTATAGCATTGACTCTGCTTGTTCCCTGTAAGCTAAACGAGAGCTTCTGCAGGTTGCTAACGACTTTGGGGAAAAAATCTTTTTCTATAACTTGCAGAAAAGCCCCCCCATGTGCAGATGTACATTCCTATTCTGTTTAGGACCAGAATAATCTTCATTTAGATCTGCAAAGTGGATTCACTAATGCAGAACAAACATGTACTCAGCGGATTCAATTCACAAGCCAACTAGTAGCCACAGTACACGACAGAGACGCTTATCAGCCAACGGCAGGCAGGAATTATTTAGTAATACTTTTATGGAGAAAAAACAAATATACTCAAAGTCTTCCCTTTCTGCATCCAGCATATCCTCCAAAACTCTTCTTACTGTTGATTTATACACACACATATACACACATATACACACATATACACACACACACACACACACACACACACCGGTATATATATAAAATTCAGTTTGAAAGGCAAGCAGGTCAGCATACAAAGAAATAATGTACAGTCACTGTGTAGCTATAATTATACTGATTGTGTCCGCTTGGCCCCCGAGGCATCTATTGCTGGAGTAATTCTCGGGTGAATAGAACTGTCATTTTTGTCAGCTTGATAACCCTACGTTACCCACTTTACTCCCAGGAGCCACACGTGGGGTTGCATAACAAATGCGATAAGATTGCAGTAAGGTCTTCGCAGCCTAAATAAAAAATGTAAATGTTTAACTCTGTGCCAATCATACCCCTGGCAATAACCCATTAGATGTAATTAACCCATTAGATGTAATTAACCCATTAGATGCAGTCTAGCGGAGTAGTTAGTCTGGGTCTGTCCCCATCATGCAAACGTCACAGCCGAAACACAGAACCTGACAGCCGATAACAACCATTCGGCCCATCTAGTCTCTCTATAAACACTACAACACGCGTGTGCCATCAGAACTCGGAAAGTCATGTCATTTTCGGAAACTAGGAATTTTTGATTCCAGAAATTGACTATTAAACACTCCTGCTGCGTGCTTATAGGTTTGTAATGAAACAAAATAACCAAGAGCTGTTATTTAAAATGTAACTGGCATTACCGGCTGAACAACGTGTCTCAGTGTATCCGATCTAAGCTACGCACCACAGGTACAAGGGTTTTCATAAAAAACATTTCTAGCCAACATATTTATAAAAGGGTTTTCTAACGATCAATTCACTTTTTAAACCTAAACTTGGATCAGCAAACAGAACGTTCCATTGAAACACAGGAGTGATAAAGGAGTGATGGGAGTGATAAAGGAGTGATGGGAGTGATAAAGGGCCTCTGTACTGTATGAAGATCTTCCATTAAATATTTCCAGCTACAATAGTCATTTACAACATTAGTCACATCTATACTGTATTTGTGATCCACTTCATGTTTTTTCAAACGACAAAATTCACTTTTCTTTCAAAAACAAGTTAATTTCTAAAAATATAGAACGCACGCTGGAAATATTTGTATCAAGTCATTTATTCAGCAGGGACAGGAGATATATATATAATAGATAATATATATATATATATATATATATACTGTAAGAAGTCTCATATAATTTAACTTTTATAAATAAAAATCTTAAGAACTGCTATGAGCAGCATTCATCTAAATCTATACCAGCGCCTGGTAATCAGTAACAAGAATAACAGCCTAAAAAGCGGTATTTCACGCCAAAGCGACAAAAACACCCAACACATGCCAAGTGTAATACCGTCCTGAGCACGAGCCGCTCCTGTCCTATAAAAAGCAATGATTTCACGAGCTAATAAAAAAATACATAAATGCACTTTATATAAAATACTTAAATAATGGTTTAAACTGCACTTTTTAAAATTTATTTATTTTCCTAAATAAATATATTATATCGGTAAAAAAAATGTTCCCACGAACACAATGGATACAATCGTCTTCTCACACGGTGTATATTTGGACAGAGAATATCTGTTTTTATTATACATTGTATCACAAACAAACAATTTTACACACTAATTGCTATTCTACCCCAAATAACTTATTGTAGCTCCTCTTCCTTATGCTGTCAGTACATTTATTTGCACTCTTTAAATATATATCATCCTATAGATTGTAAGCTTGCGAGACAAGCTCTCTTATTTTGTTTAGTCTTTGAATGTAGGGACTGTAAGAAGCGCTGCGTGAATTGGTTGTTGCTACATATAAGTAAATGATGAAAATAATGAAGTTAATGATAAACAATAATAATAATAATAACGTACATTCGTTATCACCGACAGGATTGCACTTAGAGGTCCAAACACAATCCGTTTTTCAGGATCTCTGCTGCACCTGTTGGTGACAATACCCCCCATGCAGTTTATTGCCCCTGCGTATAATGCCCTTTTCACTTTCTCCTCCGGTGCTTGCATTAATCCACTCCCTTTCATTGCCCCCCTTGATCCTGCAGAGCGTACCACCTCCTACCGTGCCCCTGCCCTCCCGGTCCTCTCCTCTCCTCTCCATGCACTACTCCACACCGAAACCTCCTGCAAACTTACTATATCCTTACCTCGGCGTGCTACATGCAGACCGCTCCGCTCGCGTTCACGGCCCCCCGGAGCTCCGACAGCCGGTACCGAACGAGCCCCTCTCACACCCCTCACGTAGCAACCTGACACTGACTCCTGCCGAGCTAAACGATCACGTCGGGTTGTTCTCGAACTTCTCATGTAAGCCCGCCTCTGATTGGTCAGACCGCCCCCATCCGTATGTCCTTTGCCCGCTGATTGGTTCATGTATTTTCCTATTCATTTTGCCTGAGTGTTAAACCCATTGTGTGGATGTCCTGATGTCACTTGCTACAGGGGGAGAGTTGGAGGGGTGGGGTGGTAATTGTTTCAACCATTACTGTCCTTACTGGAAAAGAAGAGGTTAAGAAATGATATTGTTAATTATTTTAAAATTACTACTCACTCCTTTTGGCACATGGAACACCCATAATGTTCTACAACTACTTATTTACAACAACTATTTATTTAAAAAATGTTTATAATCTGAATTTAAGGAAAAATAAATAAACACTAAAATATCCCTTATTTATTATTTAAGAAAAATGGATTATACCTGAAATTATATTTTTTTAATATTTAAATTAAAAAATAAATTATTCAAATTAAAATTATTATTTCAAATAAAGAAGATATTGCCAATGAATTAAGGATGATTAATAAAATAATGGCTACTTTTGGCTTACAAAAGATACATGATAATTATTATTTTTTATATGCTTTAAAAAATACTTTTAGGACCTGAATTTTAGAAATGTCAACCCAAACACTAAAATGTGATGTATTTTTTTAAATAGAAAAAAAAAAAGGATTTTATCTGGGGTTGTGTTTTATTTTTTTCTTCTTCATTGACATAAATATTTAAAATATTGGAAAATTGAAATTTTCAATGAAAAAAATAATTATTTAGCTGAACAAACTAAAAAATCAACAGTGGTCTAAATTAATCTCCATAAATCATTATTAAAGAATAATATCAAGATTGCTCCTATGTTTGCTTCTATGATAAACCCATTGGGATACCCACAAAAAGGATGACAAAAAGTAAGTAGAAAAATAACAATCATAAAAATTAAAGCAAAAAGATGTCCTTTCAATGAATTGAAGGTTACCCAATGGGATAATATAGTCCAGTTGCATACTCAGTAGTAAAATGTCCATTAGCAAGTAGGATCCATAATAATATCCAATGATTGAGTCCAAATGACCAGAAGTCAGGCCCGGACTGGCTATCTGGCATTTTGGGCAAATGCCTGCTGGGCCACTAGGCATCAAAGCCCCTTACTGCTGCAGTGGCAGATTGGTGCTGCAGCGAGCTGCCACCATTGGATATGCCCAGCATGAGCATACAATTATAACGTGCTGCCTGTCACATGCATCCGCCGGCCGCACTTACGTCATTAGGTGGTCTACTGGCCTTAAAGTGCCAGGGCTGCCTCTTTATCCCCAGCCCCGCCAGAAGTACCGGAACTAACAGCCCGTTTCTTTAGATCAAACCCTCAAGGCCCACAAGAATTAATATGCCAAATGCTCAGCATAGTTACAGGTAGGAGATGTCCCAAGAGCCCAAAGGGTCACTTCCAAGGATCACTGCCAAGGATCTCCACGAAACAGAGGAGTCCACAGCAACCTCTTCAGTTGATCCTTCAGTAAAGGCTGAACTTGACGGATTTGTGTTTTTTGTCAACCTAAATTACTATGTTGCTATGGAGATTCCCAACTGTTCCTACCAACGTGCTAGTGGTCCAATTTCCAATTCCGTGAATCAAACAAGCCCTTTGTTTCGGAGGTTTTTTGGCAAAGGCATTTTACGATATAAGTTATAGGCTTTTTCTTATAAAGTGGCATGAAAACTATTTGAACCTTACAATAAGTTTGGCATTCCCTGAATTTCCAATTTATCTTCAGTGTTCAGAAATACGCCCCAATTATTCCTCCCCTGATTCGCCAGCCAGTCAGTGAAGAGATAACTTTATTTAAATTGATGGTCAAACACTCCTTGAAGTTTTGCTTTAGTGAAAGGGTGGCTGATCAGTGCATCAGCCTCCCAGCAGAAATGGTAGAGGTTTACACCATAAGGGTATTTAAACATGTATAGGATAGGCATATGGTGATCCTGAATTTAAGACGAGACTAAGGCCTGATTAAGGTTTGAGTCTTTACAGCAGGAACGATGGCCAGACTAGACGGGTAAATGGTTATTATCTGTTTTTTCGCTAAACCAATTACGGTATATTACGATAATAAAAGTTTACCCAATCATTTACCTAGAGGTGTAAGGAGTAGTGAAAGTGCTATGCAGCGCCATCTACTGTATACAAGCATCACCTGCACCATGTATTCTTCCTCATGCATTGCTGGGTTAAAGCTCTGATGACACCTATGATTGTTGCATTGGTGCCATATAGTTTGAGAATGTTTTATTTATTTGCCTATTGGGGGGGGTTTAAAGGTGTTAGAAAGTATTAGAGGTCACGCTGTTTTTTTATAAGCTATTAGCTTATATTCTATGCTATAGAATTTACTGCTTGCTTTTGTTTTTATGTTTTATGTTTTAATTGTAATCATTTGAAGACTAGTTTTTTTTTACTTGGGCGCTTCACACTATGGGACTTATTTAGGAGCACCTTTGCAGAGGCCTGATCCAATCCATTTCCATTGGTTGCCATGGTGACTACTTTTAAATCTTAGCGCTAGGACTGTCCTTTTAGTTTCCTTTGTGACATCATCTGCCCCGTATTGTCCTGAGAGCAGGCTCTTAATTCAATTTGTGTCCTTCTTTGTGTTCTCTAGAAAGTAATCAAATAAACAAAATACCCTATAATTTATTTTACATTGCATATAATTTTCTAATAAAATGTCCCTAGCAAACACTTTAAAATAGCAAAAGTGTAGACATTTGTACAGTAGTAATGCCTCTGCCGATCTTTACTCCCCTAACGACCCTCTTTTCTAGGAGCTCAGAATGTTTGGTAAATATGAGTGTCCAACAGTGATCTACTGTTCTTAAAGTCTCAATGTTTAGAAATGAAATAGCATAAATAAAATATATTATTTGCCCTCTAAATGCCCTTCTAATTTACTTAAATAGTAATCAATAGGTCACAAAGCCACAGTAATGCCCTGACCCCTGGCCATCCCCTTAGCCATACCACTTAATCCAAAAGTATCCCTTTTTGCCCATTTCAAATGGAAATTTTGTTTATATGTCAGCTCAAGTGAGGGTTGGACTGCGTACAGAGCTATTGCCCTCCAGGCCGCTGGAAAAAACAACCCTGCTTTCTCCAGGCTTCCTACAATGACTAAAATCTTTCTGTGCTCCTTCTCTGGTCATTTTTGGAGACTGTGTGAAAACAAATAAAAAATTGATACATGTTTCTGTAAAACAATGTTAAATAATCCAGGTAAGGAAACCATTTAACATGAGGTTCTCAAGCATAAAACCTACAATAAAGATCAGGCAGCAAATCTTATATCGATGAAAAGGTGCTGCAAAATGACATTTAAAGTTTTGTAAACACTAGAAGTGGCCTTGGTTACATGTATAAGGTATTTAAAAAAAACATACAGTAAATGTTAGGAACACATCATGACCTGGCCTGTGACAATCGGATGGGTTTCTAAGTGTGCGTCTATTTGAGAATAAAGTATGTGTTTGACTAAGATTGGTACGTGTGTTTGAATGTTCACCAGTGTGGCTGAGAAACGAGGAAGAGATTATTATTAATATTATCTTTTATTTATATAGCGCCAACAGTTTACGCAGCGCTAAATACAATACATATATTCAAGGGGTCTGACAAGACGAGAATTGACAGACTAAGACAAACCGATACATAAGGTGGAGAGAGCCCGGCTCGCAAGCTTACAATCTTGAGATATCAATGAAGCAATGACCTATCTGTTGCCAAAGGGTTAACACATCTGCTAAGCTAGATACATATAAATGAGAAAAAAGGCATTTCAGCGTGAGTCACGGAGAAACTTAATGCTAAGTCCTAGAGAGCGTTTCAAAGAATTTGCCAAATCTTATTATGTTTCTTCTCATTACTTAAGCCTACAACGAGATACAACACATCTCCTCGCCACACCTTCCAGAATCATTTATTTCACATGTGGAATTCATTAACGCTCTTGGGATCAAATTTTAAAAAGGGAAAAACAGTGTGTATATGACAAATAAAAAAACATTCTAAGATGCTTAACAGATATGGCCCTGCATATCCACAGTTTGTCAGGGTAGGTATATTCCAACATTTGGGGATATGAGTTGAACCAAACGTTCGGGTTTGCAGCATTCGACCATGAGGGGTAAAAGCCCAGTACAGAAATAAAGCAGCCAGAAAATGGTTACTGGTCAGTTTTTTTATTGTAGGAATCATAGAAATAAAAAAACATTAAAAATGTCCTTTTTTAGAGCATTATTTCTAGATTATCAGCAGGCCTGGTGGGTCGCAGGCCTTTGGTGCCCCCATACTCCAGCAGCAGATCGGGTGCTGCAGCGTGTGGCCGATGGCTGTGCTCTGTGCATAGCAAGCTGTCAGACGCACTTATGTCATCAGCTGGCCGCTAGCCTTAAAGTACCAGGGTTCTGGGTTATCACCAGTCCAGCCTTGATCATACAATGTAATGTGCGGCTCAGGAGTGTTATGATTTAGAGAGCTTTATTGAGTTCCTTTTTACCTGTCCATGCAAGCAATCAAAATTACACACTGTTGATTTTTCTGACAGTCAGTTATGTTGAAAAGTCCTTAAGTCAGAACCTTCTGCAATTACCTTGTGATCTATTAATGACCCCTACAATTTCACAACTAAAATTGCCTGTCTCATACCAAATTCCTTACTCTCCACCGCTCAGACGGGTCGCTCGATGGACAAACGTGACGGAAATCTCTATGTTCTTGTTGTACAGTCTTATTTGCTAATTTCAATAATTACTTTGTATTTATATTATTAATCAGTATTGTATTATTAGCAATAACCACACTAAAATAAAAATGACTCTAAAACGATGGTGTCATTTAACAACCCTCAAAAAGAGTGGCTCTAGATTTTAAGAAGCCCTAAATAAAGCTTAGCCTTTTAAAAGTTGTTTTATTACCAAAGCAACCAAAATTGATGGTCTAATGGGCGGGAATATTCCATTGGTTGCTATGATGAGGTCACTTTTTAAATTTTGTGCCAGATTAATTTACATAACATAACCCCAGAATGCTGGTGTAAATATTGATCCATAATCAATATTAACATCTTATATGGTATGGTAGAACCATCTTATAAGGTTAAAATACACACCAGGTTATCACATATTACAGGTTATGTGCAATAAGAACCCTGACCACACCTGCTGATCCCTGTGCTCCTTTAAAATTCCACTGATTCTCCCTCCCATCCCCCACCACTTGACTAAGCCACCTTCTAATATCCAATCCACCAGTTCCTGCAATAAATCCCTGTAAACTCATCTTCCTTGTCCACATAAACCCAAAGGGCGTAACAATGTTACAAGTGGCCCATTGAACCGGGTATTTTGCCCCATTTTTCATGCTGGCCTGGAACATCCACTGTTCTCCTATAACTCTGAGGATTGTATAAGAAAGTATTCTCAGGAGTTGACCTTTTAGGCCAAAACTTGACCTGAAGATGATATTCCATGCAGGACCAAGCTCCTCATTAGGAAACATAAGCACTGGAGAATTTGAAGGCATCCGACCAAGGTTTGGCAGGTGGGTGCTCCTAGGGCATGGATTTGTTTAGACCTACCGATCTCGGTGGATCTTAAGAACCTGGATTGTAGAAAATGAAAAAGTGTGCAAAACATGGGTGTCCCTTCTACTCCACCAAATTTTAATAGCTATTGAGATTTAGGGAGAACATCAGGTATCCTTTGCTTAGGGGTATTTGAGGTTTTAATCCTGCCTTGACTCCACCTTGCTAGTAAGAAGATGTCGGGATTATACAATATTGAGCTGTCAGTCTAGGAGAGGCATGACAGAGCTGGAAGGGGATAGCCTGTAATTAGCGTCGGCAGAAAAACAGAAATTACAGTCAATACCTCACAGGTAGAGAAATTACCCTTCAAAATGCTTTAAAGCATATGACTGCCAGAAATGTCAGCGGTGCATTGATCTGGCACATAAAGGCTTAACCCCTTTCACTTATAGCCTGGGGAATAAGGTTATGACTTGGACTTTTTAGATCATAGGTTGAGTTCATGTTACCATACAAGAGGTAAGGCCAATGTGTATCTGTCATTTCAGATCATTTAGGAGGAAATGGGGACAGGCGGATTTGGGTTCTAATGAGTCCCTCTTTAAAAAAAGCCATTTGGGAAGTATGGATTATACCAGCTGTGGGGTTGTTTTCATTGTTCCAAGGTAGGAGTGCATCTCTTCGTATCACGAAGGACATAGAGCCATGTTATGAGTATGAACTGTATTCTATAGAAAGTAAATGTGTGTTGTTGAGACTTGTATGATCGGACCCCATTACAATGCTTAAGAATATTTTAAACAATGAGAATGTTAATTATGTATCAAAAAAAAGTGCAACCAGGAACTAGATAATCCAAATTGGGAGACTTGGATTCATAAAATAAATTGTGGTTCCAAGTAGAAGTTAGAATGGTTTATGAAATGGCTGGATTCCAAATGGTTGGGAGGGACAGTGTGGACTTTACTTAAAATAGAGGTTGGTTCAGGGATTATAAAGGCATTTTCCTAATCTGTAGGAAAGTTAGGAATTTAAGCACCTTCATCTGGATAAGTGCAAGTAGAGACATTTTGGAAAGGTTGGTCTTTCTAGACCCTGCTGCGCTCCCCCATTGCAATTCTTGTAATCACATACAGATCAGGAGGAGGAGGGGAAGAAAAATAGTCTCACCATTCCAAAAAATGTAAAAACAAATTAGGGGAAAAAACTGTTTTGGAGCTCAGTGATGTCATCATGACATCACTGGCATAAAAAAAAATATGACAGATACCCAAAGAGATCCTGAGATATACTGCACTGGGAACAGTGCAAAAACAAATAACAAATTAACAACTAAAAATATATAATAAAATAAGTAATAAAATAAATATATATTTTTTTCCATAAAGTGCCCCTTACCACTTTCACTACAAGAAAAAACTAAAAAAAATCACTATCCCAAAACCCCAATCCTATTAAAAAATGTGTAATATATATAGGGTAAGATGTAATGCCTGGATGCGGCCCTCTGAAAAATAAGTATGTGGGGCAGATGTAGGAGGGATAAATTGGGTCCGTTTCAGCTCTTGCACTGGCGCATGGAGTATAGAAGAAATTTAAGATTAATTAAAGATTGCAAAAAGTGTGTTTTTTTTTCTATTTTTACATAGGTTTATTTTTTTTTACTATTATCACTAATAATAATGTTTTATATAATTCTATTTAAAAAAGGATTTTTTATCTCCCGAGGGAAAAAAAAAATATAATTTGTATGGGAAAAGAAGAATCATGCATTAATAAACACATGATTTAAATGACAAAAAAAAATATTTTGGTCATTGGGTTATGAAAACCCCCAGGACTGAAGGGGTTAATAAACATTGATGAGTGATGGGTCATGGAGGAAGAGAGTTTCTTTTCTTTTCTTTTTAAGTTAGTGGTTGTTTGTAATTATACTATCAAATAATTAAAGCAATACATTACTCCAAAACCCCCATGGGCTGCACACTGCTCTGGAAATGAGGAGGGTATATATAGACCGTAATTAATTGAAGGTGCAGGTAGAATCTCCACCACGTTGTTCCGCACTTAATTACTATGCAACACTAAAATGTACACACAGTGTCCCTCTCCCTTTCATTATTGAATTCTTTGCGATTTTAATTAAACAGCCCTGTCCTTGGTTTACACGTTAATGTTAATTAAGCCTGACACCAAATACGACCTTTCACTATTCATGATGAGGGAGAGGAGTCAGAGATCAGGCAATATGTCAGAGCAGCTTCAAAGGGGAATCAGAAGATGGTCAGCTTTGAAGTTACTTGGTTAGGTAAGGAACCTGCTCAGATATGAGGTTTCACCGGGAAAGCAACTAAACAGGAATGGTGGATCCTTTTTTTTTGGACGGATCTGGTCTTTTCTTTCATCAAAGATGCTCATGGAGAATGTATTCCACAGGGTAAGTTAATACGGACCGGTGGTCATCCTAAAACAAGCTTTTACTTTACCAGAGGCTCTTTTTAACTAGTTTTGCTACAGTTATACTTACGTGACAACCGTAGGAACTAGGGAACCATATATTTTTTCAGGACAGGTTGGGCTAGGTTGGGCTAGTTTTTGGCAATTCGAGCATCCTGTCACATGGCAAAATGATAAAAAAATACAAAATCCCCACAAATAAATTGCCCCTGTATATGCGAAACCAAATACCAAAGGTAACAAAATTGATCCAATGAATGTGGTTGTACATACATGTAGATTGAACAGGAGCTCATTAATTCCATAATTATGCTACATGAAGAAAAAAAATATAGGTATACACGTATGTCCACAAACATGGTACCTTTTTGGCACTGCTTGGACACCTTCTTTTGAGAGTGCCGAGTGCCTAATTATACATTTGAGATTCTGCCAAGGAAGCATTGCAGGTGATGGGCATCCCGCTACATTATAGACACATTGGCAGTAGCCTTATAGCCACTGGAAGTCAGTATGTATGGTGTAGGGTTTGCAAGTTACGTACGCAATAAGAGGAGAGATGAGTGAGGTGAGCACAAGCCAGCCTAGAATAGCCTGCAACAGTAGGAAAGCTCAGAAGGAAGGACCATAATCCAGACCATGAGTATGAGCCAGTTTGCACGATCTGTTATATTCAGTAGGTATTGGACTCAAGCCAAACTTCGGCATGCACAGCTAAAATTAATACTACCATTGCAATTCAGAATGAGCAATGATACCGATAATACATGGCTATTAGATAGTGGCAGTGAGGGGCAGCTGTCATGGGCCTAGGCTGACCTTAGGGAGCCATGGCAACTGTCGCTTGGGCCCCTCAACAGCTATCACAGCTGGAAGGATGACATCAGTGCAGTTGTCAGCTTCCCGCCTTGTGGCTTGCACATTATCTGCTGGTGTTGGGCACCTGGATATGATTCCACAGGGAAGAATATATATATATATAACCAAAGAGATGTGGACACCCAACCATCACACCTATAAGAATTTGTTGGACATCTCATTCCAAAACCATGAGCATTAATATGAAGTAGGCCCTCCCTTTGCAAGTATTAGAGCCTCCACTCTTCTGGGAATCTACACAAGATTTTGGAGTATGTTTGTGAGTATTGGAGCCCGTTCAGCCAAAACATTTGTGAGTTCAGGCACTGATGTTGGGCGAGAGCCTGGCACTCATGCTGA